>NC_052162.1:118044573-118285759 GCF_902713615.1 Scyliorhinus canicula
GCCTTTTGAAGCATTTCCTCCACCTGCCCTTCCACCTTTGATGATTTTGATTCATGCACAAATGCTTCAAGAGACAAATAGCCCCGAAATCAGCCTCAAACGGTGCCTGGCAGGAACTTAAGGGAACAACTGAATTTCATACCATCTGATGTATGGTATGAAAGAAGTCTGCAGCTGAGAAATGCAAACATCTGCGTTTAGACTTTCCAATAAGAAACTAAAGTGCATTTGATTGAAAATAAACTCACGGAAAAAGTGCATCCAACACACGCTGTCCTGTCAGTTACAGGCTGGGAGTTTTTCAGTAACTGGTCTCACCTGACGTACAGACCATACCTGAACCAAGGTGAACTTCTCTTTGATGCTTTCAAATTCAAGTTCCAAAACCACATCAGAAACATCTGTGAGTAAAACACTTTCTTTTCTCCCCCTTTCCATTTCTTTTCTCATTCTCACCTTCAATTGGTCACTTGCAGCAATTGAAGGGAAAGGAAGTGAATCCAGGGAGGGTGCAGACTCTGGAAAGCTTGGCCCAGGTCTCTCTCTCTCTTAAAGACATTGACATTCTTTGCTCCCTCAGCTTGACATGGGGAGAACGTGCAGACGTCGCACAGACAGTGGGACCAGGCCTTTGGGCAGAACCCCTGGGTGGTTCCAATGTGCTTGGCCCAGCGGTTGCCTGAAAGGTCTCCTGTCCCCGACCCACCCTTGGGCCGAGGTGTTTATGTCACAAAGGCCCCTGGGTTAAGGGGGTAGCTCTGCCCGCCTCATCCAGGTAGATTGTACTCGGGTGAGGCCAATGGGAATCTGAGGTTGCAGATCCCTTGGCCTCCTGTCGGGTTATAACCTGGGAAAATGGTGCTGAGGTAGAGGGGCCAATTAGCTCAACAAATGGTTGAGCAGGCTTGATGGGCCAAATGCAGCTCCTATTTATTCTGTCATGAAGCACATGGTAGCACAGTGGTTAGCGATGTTGCTTCACAGCTCCAGGGTCCCAGGTTCGATTCTCGGCTTGGGTCACTGTCTGTACGGAGTCTGCACATTCTCCCCGAGCCTGCATGGGTTTCCTCCGGGTGCTCCAGTTTCCTCCCACAAATCCTGAAAGACTTGCTGTTAGGTGAAATGAAAAATGAAATGAAAATCGCTTATTGTCACAAGTAGGCTTCAAATGAGGCTACTGTGAAAAGCCACTAGTCGCCACATTCCAGCACCTGTTCGGAAAGGCTGATACGGGAATTGAACCCGCGCTGCTAGCCTTGTTCTGTTTTACAAGTCAGCCTTTTAGCCCTGTGCTAAACCAGCCCCTCAGTGATTTGGACATTCTGAATTCTCCCTCTGTGTACCCGAACAGGCGCCGGAATGTGGCGACTCGGGGCTTTTTACAGTAACCTCATTACAGCGTTAATGTAAGCCTACTTGTGACAATAAAGATTATTATTATAAAGCAGTGAGCATGGATCTGTCAAACAGCCTGAATCAGCACCTTCAGGAATATTGGGACGGTGAATATTAAATACAGCAGGGTGAGAATGGAGGGAGAGTGTGTGGGATGGAGATTTACAACTTTTAGGAACATAGCAGGCCATTCAGCCCCTGGAGCTTGTCCCGCTATTCACTGAGATTATGGCTTATCTGTGACCGAACTCCATATATCTGCCTTTGGCCCATATACCTTAATTGCTTAATGTCTTTGAGTTACAAAAACCAGTCTATCTCATTGAAAAAAAATTAATAAACATTTTATTGAGGTATTTTTTGGTTTTACAACAACAACAACAAAATAAACAATTTTGTTTATTCCCACAGTTCAAAGATGTGTAGGTTAGGTGGATTGGCCATGATAAATTGCCCTTGGTGCCAAAAAGGTTAGGTGGGGTTACTGGGTCACGGAGATAGAGTGGGCTTGGGTAGGATGCTCTTTCCAATGGCCAGGCTGACGCAGACTCGATGGGCTGAAAGGCCTCCTTCTGCACTGTAAATTCTATGATTCTATGAAAACAGGTTCACAGTTTAGCGCAATTCTTTTCACAACTCAACAAAATCTGACTCAGACTCACAGCTCAGCTTTGGGTTTTGCCCACACTTAGTAACGGAGGCTGGCAGGCTACGGCCACTCCATCTGGGTGCCTTCTCTGGGTTCCAAACCCAGGGTCCTTTTTTCTTGCGATGGTTGTGCCTGGGGGATTCCCAGGTTATCGCTGAAGATCTGTTCGATATTTGTTTCTTTATACTGGTGAGCTAGGATAGAGTCATTGGTATACGACCACCACCGGCCATTGTTCTAGCCAGACAGGATATTCCTGTTTATCCATGGTGATTCAATCAAGACCCATTGTCCTCCAAAACTCCCCTTGTCTGACCAGCCATCAGCTCATTATGGAGTCTGATGGCTTCTTTTGTCTGTTCTTTGTCCTGCTGCAAAGTTGATCACCTGTGTCTGGAAGTTTGTTACATATTCATAGTCTTTGGAGTGGGTAATCACAAAGTCCATATAGCAATAACAGGTCTTGACTTGGGTGCTTTTGCAGATAGTCAGTGTCGATTCCAGCCAGGGTCTCATGAGACAGTTTCTGTTCCTGACCTATGTGTATCTTCTCAACCTGTTTTCAGTACCACATTTCCCCCTGTGATCCCATAAATGCATGGGATCATTAGTTTGGGCAATCCTAAATCCCAGAGTGAACCAGAGATTCATACTTTCCTTACAATATTCAGCATGGTAGCACAAGTGGATAGCACTGTGGCTTCACAGCGCCAGGGTCCCAGGTTCAATTCCCTGCTGGGTCACTGTCTGTGCGGAGTCTGCACGTTCTCCCTGTGTCTGCGTGGGTTTCCTCCGGGTGCTCCAGTTTCCTCCCACTGTCCAAAGACGTGCAGGTTAGGTGGATTGGCCGTGATAAATTGCCCTTAGTGACCAGAAAAATAGGTTAGGAGTAGTTGTTGGGTTGCGGGGTTAGGGTGGAAGTGAGGGCTTAAGTGGGTCGGTGCAGACTCGATGGGCCGAATGGCCTCCTTCTACACTGTATGTTCCAATATTCAAAGCCTATTCAATTACATATTTAAAACCCAATTTCCAAGTCTCATTTCGCAATGCCACATTTAATCAAACTTCCATTTGCCTTTTCTCCATCTTTTAACATGTCATTGTAAAAGCTTGATATATGGTAATGAGAACAATAGGAATAAAAGCAAAATGCAACCTGATGTGTATCCAAGGGTGAATTCCCACTGTAAACCCCAATTCCAAATATAGTCCCACTAAGTTATTTCCTTTAAAGTTTGACTCCCATTTCCTAACCCCAGGTGATTATGTGATTGAAGAATCCCACCATTTGTTGCAGCTTCATTGACACTCCCCAGATTTAACATTATCTCCCTACCTGTAGATCACCTCACTCATGCTCACATAACAGCTCTTATCCTTGTACAGAAGGTCATTCATTTCTTTTTTAAAGAAATTTAGAGTACCCAATTCATTTTTCCAATTAAAGGACAATTTAGAGTGGCCAATCCACCTACTCTGCACATTTTTGGGTTGTGGGGGCGAAAGCCACGCAGACACGGGGAGAATGTGCAAACTCCACACGGACAGTGACCCAGAGCCGGGATCAAACCTGGGACCTCAGCGCCGTGAGGCGGTTGTGCTAACCACTAGGCCACCGTGCTGCCCTCGGTCATTAATTTCTAAACAATTTGTAGTTAAATACCCAGGATTAAAACAACCGATTTTACATATTCGCACACTCATTACCTGAGTTAATATTTACTCAGTATTGATAATGCACAAAAAACGAATATTACTTATAAAATACCCTAGTTTCAAATGGTGACATTGTAAAATGAGAATGTTTAATTTACCTCCTTTCAAACAGTGAAAGGGTTTTGATGCTCAGCAACCCATACAGACTAACTCCTATTGCCCTTTTTTGTCAGTTTAGAATTTATTTATTATCCTTTCCATATTAGTTACTATTTTCACTTAATTCTATTTTTAAATAAATTTAGTGCAGCCAATCATTTATTTTTCCAATGAAGGGGCAATTTAGCGTGGCTAATCCACCTACCCTGCACATCTTTGGGTTGCAGGGGTGAGACCCATGCAGACACAGGGAGAAAGTGCAAACTCCACACAGTGACGCGGGACCGCGGTCGAACCTGGGTCTTCAGTGCCATAGGCAGCCGTGCGAACCACTGGGCCAGCTTGCTGCTCTACTTAATTGTTATTTAATCAATTAGATCTCAAGAGCAATTATATACCGGCATGGTAGTTTTTAAGAGAAGTCAAATCATCCGACAATGCTATTTGTGTAGAAGGTAAGTGTAACACTTCACAAACTTTAATTCAAAGGGCAACAGTGAGTTAACCATTTCCACAAAAGGCAAAGCCTTTAGATCTGCATTGCCACTGTTGTGACACCAGGTTAAAGTCCAACAGGTTTGTTTAGATATAGAGATATAGAGAAATACAGCACAGAACATGCTCAAAGAGCGCAGCTCCTTCTTCAGGTGACTGGAGAAGTATGATCCAGAAACATTTATATAGACAAAGTCAGCGAT
This sequence comes from Scyliorhinus canicula, assembly GCF_902713615.1. Lineage (NCBI taxonomy): Eukaryota > Metazoa > Chordata > Chondrichthyes > Carcharhiniformes > Scyliorhinidae > Scyliorhinus > Scyliorhinus canicula. Next base: position 118,049,131 of record NC_052162.1, read on the forward strand.
GCCGGACAATGCTTGGAATGCGAGAATTTGCAGGTAATCAAATCATTACAGATCCAGAGAGAGGGATAATCACAGGTTAAAGAGGTGTGAATTGTCTCAAGCCAGAACAGTTGGTGGAATTTTGCAAGTCCAGGCCAGATGGTGGGGAGTGGATGTAATGCGACATGAATCCAAGATCCCGGTTGAGGCCGCACTCATGCGTGCGGAACTTAGCTATAAGTTTTTGCTCGCCAATTCTGCGTTGTCGCGTGTCCTGAAGTCTGCCTTGAAGAACGCTTACCCGGAGATCAGAGGCTGAATGCCCTTGACTGTGTTCCCCGACTGGAAGGGAACATTCCTGCCTGGTGATTGTCGCACGTTGCCCGTTCATTCGTTGTCGCAGTGTCTGCATGGTCTCCAGTGGTTCGCACGGCTGCCTATGGCGCTGAAGACCCAGGTTCGACCCCGGTCCCGGGTCACTGTGTGGAGTTTGCACTTTCTCCCCGTGTCTGCGTGGGTCTCACCCCTGCAACCCAAAGATGTGCAGGGTAGGTGGATTGGCCACGCTAATTTGCCCCTTCATTGGAAAAAAAATGTACCACGCTTCGGGCATCCTTTGCAGTGTATGAGGTAGACTACATTGGTCGAGTCGCACGAGTATGTGCCGCGTACCTGGTGGGTGGTGTTTCCACGTGTAAAGGTGGTATCCAAGTCGATGATCTGGCATGTCTTGCAGAGATTGCCCTGGCAGGGTTGTGTGGTGTTGTGGTCGCTGTTCTGAAGGCTGGGTGATTTGCTGCAAACAATGGTTTGTTTGAGGTTGCGCGGTTCCTATGTGCCGGCCGTGTATGCCTCCGCAATGGCCGGTGCGAAGGTGAAACCCCTGCGCATGCGCGAGGATGACGTCAGCAGACGCTGACGTTCCCGCATATGTGCGGACCCACGTCGGGCAGCGGAGTCCCTTCCAAAGGCCTTCCACACCAACCGGCGGGGCGCAAACCACTCCGGCGCCATCCTAGCCCCTGACGGTGTGGAGGATTCCGCACCTTTGGGGCGGCCCAATGCTGGAGTGGTTTCCGCCACTCCACTGCGCCGTTTCTGCCTGCCCCGCTGACCCCCAGAGAATCCCGCCCAAGTTCTCTTTATCCCACTGCCAGCTCTGAACGAGTTGATTAAAGTCTGTAAACTAACTTTTAACCTTATATTGAATAAAACTAACCATTACACAATTTTTTCAGATATGCATTCAGAATATAATTTGAACCCTTTCCAAATTGATAATTTAGCTTTTTTGTTGAAAAGCAAAAGACATATCTCCCCAATATATATCTGTCATCTTTATCTATTGCTTGATCCCCAAAAGCTCCCATCATATCCCTTTGGAAGGAGACTGGAAACTCACCAGACTGGAAATGCTAACCTCTTTTTCCTAACTTCTAACATTAAGGTGCTCCCAGGGCACCGACTTTCACACTGACGTCTAAAACCTCATATCCCAAGACTCATTAGTCTCTGATTTTTGTTTGAGGATAATCCCAGACTATCCACAGCACAAATATTCACACTGACTTTTTCTAAAACTCTGTTTCCATACTGACTTCTTTGAAAACTTACATTTCACTGACTTCTTCAAAAATTCAATATTTCCAAAGGACTTCTTCGAAAACTAATATTTCCACACTAACGTCTTCCAGAACTCATATCCCCCTCCCCCCCCTTTGACACAATGGATCCCTCGAGGAGCCTTTTGTCACTGGCCACTTTCCAAAAGGTGGTTTGAATATCCTTTCCTTCTTCCGTGAATTTTAAGAATCCCGGTCCCGTTTGCTATTTCTCCATTCACTACTCATCAGTACGATATGGAGAGCACAGTGGATTCACGTCAATACTAACAAATTACTGACTACAGGACGGTTAACGCTACCAAACAGTACAGGAGGAGGTGGGTAAACCAGCCACCACCTGGTGAGAGCAGCGCTGATGCAACTGTTGCTGCACTTTTTAACCTTCAGGGTCTGTACTCTACTCATTAACTTTGGCTCCCAGACCCTTTCTAATTTACTGTAGTACCCACTTGGGTCATTTCTCACTCTGGACGCTCTGTCATTTCTCTCTCTCCTTATTCTCCCCCTCTCCCTGGCATTTCTCACAGGTGTGTAGGAATCCTCTGGGTTTAGGGGTCCGGCTTTCACTACATTCCCCCCCAGAGGTTTTACCCAACTCCCTTGACTATCCTAGATCTAAATAGGTAGTTTGTTCACCTCGTATTACAGACACCCGGTTATAGCCCAATTTTACCTGTCAAAATCTGTATTAGTCCTTCACTCACTGAAGACTGGCCGTTACGTGGGGCAATCTGCCCTCTTAATTCAGGCTCAGACAGATTGTTGGAGAATACTAGGTTGAAGGTTCGACTTCAGAGCAATATATCAATTATAGAAGGAACGTCTGAGGTGCCAAAATGTTATACCTTTAAAATCTCTGGTGCGTTCGACCAGTTTACGACATCAAAAGTTTTACCCAGATTCCCTTATTTGCGAGATGAAAAAAGGACAAAACAGGGTAGCACAGTGGTTAGCACAGTTGCTTCACAGCTCCAGGGTCCCAGGTTTGATTCCCGGCTTGGGTCACTGTCTGTACGGAGTCTGCACGTTACACTTAGAACAGTACAGCACAGAACAGGCCCTTCGGCCCTCGATGTTGTGCCGAGCAATGATCACCCTACTTAAACCCACGTAACCCGTATACCCGTAACCCAACAATCCCCCCATTAACCTTACACTACGGGCAATTTAGCATGGCCAATCCACCTAACCCGCACATCTTTGGACTGTGGGAGGAAACCGGAGCACCCGGAGGAAACCCACGCACACACGGGGAGGACGTGCAGACTCCACACAGACAGCGACCCAGCTGGGAATCGAACCTGGGACCCTGGAGCTGTGAAGCATTGATGCTAACCACCATGCTACCGTGAGGCCCCTAGACACGTTCTCCCCGTGTCTGCGTGGGTTTCCTCCGGGTGCTCCGGTTTCCTCCCACAATCCAAAGATGTGTAGGTTAGGTGGATTGGCCATGATAAATTGCCCTTAGGGTCCAAAAAGGTTAGGTGGGTTACTGGGTTACAGAGATAGTGTGGGCTTGGGTGGGATGCTCTTACCAAGGGCCAGGCTGGCGCAGACTCGATGGGCCGAATGGCCTCCTTCTGCACTGTAAATTCTATCATTCTAGGAAAACAGGTTCACAGTTTAGCGCAATTTTATTCACAACGCAACAAAATCTGACTCAGTCTCACAGCTGGGCTTTGGGTTTTGCCCACACTTAGTAACGGAGGTGGCAGGCTACGGCCACTCCATCTGGATGCCTTCTCTGGGTTCCAAACCCAGCGTCCTTTCTTCTTGTGATGATTGTGCCTGGGGCACAACCAGGTTATTGCTGAAGATCTGTTCGATCCTTTCTTTATACTGGTGAGCTAGGATAGAGTCATTGGGATACGCCCACCACCAGCCATTGTTCTAGCCAGACACCAACTTGGTAATGGGAAAGACAGGATATTCCTGTTTATCCATGGTGATTCAATCAAGACCCATTGTCCTCTGAAACCCCGCTTGTCTGACCAGCCATCAGCTCATTATGGAGTCTGATGGCTTCTTTTGCCTGTTCTTCGTCCTGCGGCAAAGCTAATCACCTGTGTCTGGAAGTTTGTTACATATTCATAGACTTGGAGTGGGTAATCATAAAGTCCATGTAACAGTAACAGGTCTGTGCCTTGACTTGGGTGCTTTTGCAGATGGTCAGTATCGATTCCAGCCAGGGTTTCATGAGACAGTTTCTGTTCCTGGCCTATGTGTATCTTCTCAGCCTGTTTTCAGTCCCACAATAAAATAACCCCAGAATCTAGGGTACGCAGGCGAGGTGAAAGGAGCACTTTGCGGGACATCGGATGGTTATTTGGTTGTGCAAACTCGGTCCTGAACTCGGTGCAGCTGGCGGAGACAAACAGTTATGCCTCCTGGGTAGCCGCGGACGTCGGAAAATGGCTACAATATGGGGTATATGGGACGCACTGGCTTCCATACATTTACAGGGAGAAGAGCTTCTGTGAGTCCAGGACAAGGTATCTGTGGGTATAATTAACACCATTCAAGCACAAGCAAAGGGAGGGGCCTGTGACACTCTTGCAGGAGATTCAATTGACTATCCGGGGTGACATAGAAGACTTTAGGTTCGGGACAATCCCACGGCACTTATTCACCCCCCTGTACAAAATAAACCTCCTTCACAACCACAGGGACAGGAACAAACTGGTGGTTACCAGGCCAGGCAGTGGACCCACTGCGGGAGGGATAAAGTTGAATCTAGCAGTCCCCCAGGAAAACCCATCCAAGGGAACCTTTAAGGACAGCTCTAGGTTTGAGTCATTGGGAACCGTGCAGGAGGGTTGGGTTTATTGGACCGGATCTAGACGATACTGAGCACATCATAATGACCTGGCACATATGAGCACCGCAGAATGCTGTTCCGATTCGGCACATTACATAGTGTGTACCTGTCGGACTCTCGAACCCTTGTCAATCCACAGCAACGTTACGGTCAATGTTACGCCACTGAAAGAAGCTTTTAAGCCCATACAGGTCGGTCCCACACAGCCGGAGGTGGGGATAATCGCGGGAGGCCTCCTATGTGGTAGCAGCCACAGCTTCTGTCTGCAGGTAACAGACTCTTTAACACTGAGGGAATTTCACCTCCCCCGACATACATCAGGCTACCTATTTGGGGCCTGGTGGGATGACTCACTTTACATGGACAAGACACCAGGCAGCACAGTCCGATAGGCTATGCACGGAGCAACAGAGCTCGCTCAGGAGAATGTCAGGGCAGTCGACAAATCAGATAAGGAAAGGAAAGATCCAGGTGGGCTCAGCTATCCCGACCATCATTCAGGTGGGACTCTCCGGAACACAACATTGGCGGGACATATGTGTTCCCGGGGCAGCAGGCAACCGACTTACAGACAGGTTGGAGGTAATCCGAATAGGAATGACTGTCGGTACAGACATAATGCTGGTATGGGCAACGGTTATGTGCTGCCTACAGCGTAAGTGGAGAAAACCTTAGACCGTCCTGCAGAAAATCCCACTAGTCGCCCTCAGGGAGCGGTGTTATGGATCAGTGTTTAGAGAACACCAAAGTGTATCATGGAGTTCACTTGACCCACAACTTTTAACAGAGTGTGGTTATGGGGAGCACTAGGGCCCACTTTACAGGTGTGGTGCAACAGAGAACTAAGAGTATCTTTAAACAATAACAATGTTTATTCTATGAATCCCATTAACATTTTTAAACACAGACAATAAACATCTTAGCAACCATCAACTAAAATACTCCCCCCAAAGAATACAGTACTCTATAAGTAACCCTTAATCTTTCCTTACAACATCCATAAGACAAAAGACCCTTTTTAAAACAGATCAGATTTAAATTCACTGCTGAGTGCAGTTATCACTTTGAAATCCTCAAATGATCTGGAGACAGTCTTTAGATTGCAGAGAGAGATCCTTATTCAGCTGTTTGCTTTTCCTGCGGCTATCCAGCTCTCAAAACGAAACTAAAATACACTGTAGCTGCCTGCTCAAAAACAAAATGTAAGACAGAGAGCCCAGCTCCACCCACACTCTGACATCACTGCAGCGATCTGACAAACACCCATTTCATAAAGGTACACCTAATACAGCTATTCGAGAAACACCCATTTCTTACTCGCACATGACACCTCCCCCAAGAAAAAAAACTAAACCATCAACTTCAACATGGTTTCATTTTTCACCTTTTCACTTTCCTTTTAGAAATATGGACAATGAATATACATTTTTTTTTTAACAAAACACACAAACATTTAATAATAAAATAGTCCATTTCAGTTCTTCCTCCAACTGGAATCCTTCTTGATTGACAGTCTCTCTGGACAAGAAGGTCTCTGCACAATCCATCGATTTCTCTATGCCTCGGCATTTCTCTTTAAAGTCAGATAATTTAGTTCAATCTGATCACAGAGCCCCTTGTAATTCTCCAACACAGGAGCATTGGTTATCACAGCTTTCAGGCAGTCAAATGCCTGTTGAAACTCCGCTGTTCATTTAAATTTGCTACGCTTCTTTAGCAAGTCCATCAGTGGAGCAACCGCACTGCGAAGATTTTGCACAAATTTCCGGTAGAATCCACTCATGCCAAGAAACCGCATTATTTCCCTTCTTGTCGAGGGTATTGGAAACTCCCCAATAACTTTTGTTTTCACATCCCATGGGATCATTGGGCCCTGTCCGATTGTATGGCCCAGGAAAGTGACTTCGGCTTTTCCAAATTCACTTTTGGCTAGGTTTACCACCAAACCTGCCTCCTGAAGGTGATGGAGTAACTCCATCAGATGCTACAAATGTTCTTTGCATGTCAGGCTGAAAATTACCAGATCATCGCTGTATACCGCACAATTGAGTAATCATAAATGACTTTGTTAGTTAACCGTTGAAATGTGGCTGGGGCGTTTTTCATGCTAAATGGCATAACTTTGATTTGGTATATACCATCTGGAGTCTCCTTCATCCTTTCAGATAAAGGTACCTGCCAGTAACCTTTAAGTAAATCCAGTTTGGAAATAAAAGCTGATTGTCCCACTTTCTCATTGCAATCCTCCAAACATGGGATAGGATAAGAGTCCGTTCTTCTAACCACATTAACATTTCTATAGTCCACACACAACCGTTGGGTACCGTCTGGTTCAGGTACCATCACTATGGGTGAGCTCCATTGGCTACAGCTATTTGATAAACATTCATTTCTTAAAGGTACTCGCACATGACAGCGGGAAGGGAAAAGGTTAATGGCTGTTACTCACAGCGAGTGGTTTAGGACACTTTCCGTGATCTGGAGGCCAGGCCACCTTAAGGATCCAGCACCGTGTCCTCAACTATGATCGAGGAAGGAGAGCTTCCATGAGGATAGGCAACGATATCCACAAGGTATAGTTTATTTCACAAGTGGGGTGCACCACAACAGATATCGGTTCATGGCGATCTTGGGTCTATTTTTCATCCAGGGGGGCCTGTTGTGGGAAAATATCGGGGCCCATGTTTTTCTATATATATATTTATTCACATGTCCATTCACATCTCCGTTTAATCACGGGATAAATGTACAAGCGCACAAAGGCAAGTCATACCTCACTAGAAAATAGGGACGGGTTAATTCAGACATCCTGGCAGGCAGCAATCAACACAGGCCATCTACACCCACAATGCCAAAAGTCTGATAAACCCATTTGAATTAGCAAAACAATCAGGGAAACTGCACGGAGACAGACAGACTGCTCAGACATCCATAAAGATGGTTATCTCCGGATGAACATAGATGGGAGGCTGTTAACACCACATCACAGTTAGAATAACCCTTTGAAATGCTAAATAGGGGCCAGAAATTGTCCGGAGATGCAATTATCAGGTCTGTTTATAACCATTTCTGTAGCTAATGTGATTATACGAACCATCCAGTATTCAATAAAACAAATCAATGTTAATATTAAGTTTTGCATATGTCCAACTATCTGTAGTCAGTAAAAACAAGTAACATATCAATACGACATCGGACAGTACAATGTACAATGGGGGAGAGGCACAGACTCGTTGGGATCTGCAGCATTCAGGCCCAAGCCTTTGTATCTCCACATACATGTGAAACAAAGACCTTTCCTTAAAGTTCACCACAATCTCCAGGACTCAACTTTAATTCCCTCCAACACCAACTGTCAGAATGAGCAAAATGCCGTCCTGGATGTAACTGAAGCAGAAACGGTAACAGCAACACAATCCAACCCCTGGAATCACTTGTGAAGTTGTTCGTGTCTGAGTAAGCGCCAAGAAACAGAGAATTCCTTCCCACACACAGAGCAGGTGAACGGCCTCTTCCAAAAGTGAACTTGCTGGTGTCTCTGCAGGTTGGATGAGTAACTGAATCCTTTTCCACACATGGAGCAGATGAATGGCTTCTCCCCAGTGTGAGCCCGCTGGTGTCTCTGCAGTTTGATTGATTCACTGAATCCCTTCCCACACTGAGAGCAGCTGAACGGCCTTTCCCCAGTGTGAACTCGCTGGTGTGTCTGCAGGTTGGATAACTGAGTGAATCTATTCTCACACTGAGAGCAGGTGAACGGCTTCTCCCCAGTGTGAATTCGCTGGTGTGTCTGCAGGCTGGAGGAATGACTGAATCCCTTCCCACACTGAGAGCAGGTGAACGGTTTCTCCCCAGTGTGAACACGCTGGTGTGTCTGCAGGCTGGATAACACAGCGAATCCCTTCCCACACTGAGAGCAGGTGAACGGCCTTTCCCCAGTGTGAACTCGCTGGTGTATCCGCAGATTGGAGGAAAAACTGAATCCCTTCCCACACTGGGAGCAGGTGAACGGTTTCTCCCCAGTGTGAACTCGCTGGTGTTTCTTCAGGCTGGATAACTCAGTGAATCCCTTCCCACACTGAGAGCAAGTGAACGGCTTCTCCCCAGTGTGAACTCGCTGGTGTGTCCGCAGTGTGACTGAATCTCTGAATCCCTTCCCACACTGAGAGCAGGTGAACGGCCTTTCCCCAGTGTGAACTTGCTGGTGTGTCCGCAGGTTGGATAACTGAGTGAATCTCTTTTCACACTGAGAGCAGGTGAATGGCCTCTCCCCAGTGTGAACTCGCTGGTGTATCTGCAGGTTGTAGGAATCACCGAATCCCTTCCCACACTGAGAGCAGGTGAACGGTTTCTCCCCAGTGTGAATTCGCTGGTGTTTCTTCAGGCCGGATAACTGAACGAATCGCTTCTCACACACAGAGCAGGCGAATGGCCTCTCCCCAGTGTGAACTCGCTGGTGTGTCTGCAGGTTGTAGGAATCACCGAATCCCTTCCCACACTGAGAGCAGGTGAACGGGTTCTCCCCAGTGTGAATTCGCTGGTGTTTCTTCAGGCCGGATAACTGAACGAATCGCTTCTCACACACAGAGCAGGCGAATGGCCTCTCCCCAGTGTGAACTCGCTGGTGTGTCTGCAGGTTGGAGGGATCACCGAATCCCTTCCCACACTGAGAGCAGGTGAACGGTTTCTCCCCAGTGTGAATTCGCTGGTGTGTTTTCAGGCCATATAACTGAACAAATTCCTTCCCACACACAAAGCAGCTGAACGGCCTCTCCCCAGTGTGAACGCGTTGATGACACTCCAGCTTAGATCGGGTACTGAATCTCTTCCCACAATCCCCACATTTCCATGGTTTTTCCATGTTTTGCGTCTCCTTCTGTCACTCCAGGTTGGACAATCGAAACCTTACCGACACACAGAACACGTGTACAGTCCCTCCCCGCTGTGAATGGTGTGATTTTTTTTCAGGCTGTGTAACTGGTTGAAGCTCTTTCCACAGTCAGTGCTCTGGAACACTCTCACCTGCTTGTGTGTCCCAAGGAATCAAGTGATTCTGTCAGATCAAGACGTGACATTTGAGATTTCTGTCTGTAATTCCTCTTCTTCTAATATCCTGGAAAAACAATTTACAAAAGACATCACTGTCAGAACAGGATAGAAATTCAGAACAGACAATTCTAGTTTCTCTGGAACATTCTTTCCTCTCTTATTCCCCAAAAGGTGTAAATCTCCATCCCATACACTCTCCCTCCATTCTCACTCTGCTGTATCTAATATTCACCCTCCCAATTCTCCTGAAGGTGCTGATTCAGGCTGATTGACAGATCCCTGCTCACTGCTTCCTGGCCGATATTAATTTATTGTCTCCTTAAACGTCAGCCACCTGCTGGGGAAACCAGAACCTTTCATTGTGTGAGAGCCTGAATCAGCCAATAGGAATCATTCTGCTCTGCGATGATGTCTCTGCATTGCAGTGCGCAGGCTCGGCGCGGGAGCCCCGCTGGGTCCCCACTCATTGTTGTGCCTCCTCGAGACAACGTTTCCAGGCAACCAGCTGACGTCTCCGGCCAGGGCGAGAAGACTCTCGCCCACCACCCTTCCCCCGCCGGGGCAAGCGACTGCGCATGTCCAAGAGAGAGGGGGAACTGAGCATGTGCGAGGGAGTGCCCACCACCTGACCGTCCAGCAATTGGTGTTGACCAATGGAAAGAGCTTCACGTAGACTGAAACCTCCTCCTGTCTCCAACATCTGAGTAAAACACTTTCTTTTCTCTCTCTTTCCATTTCTTTTCTCATTCTCACCTTCAATTGGTCACTTGCAGCAACTGAAGGGAAACGAAGTGAATCCAGGGAGGGTGCAGACTCTGGAAAGCTTGGCCCAGGCCTCTCTCTCTCTCTCTCTCTCGTCCTTTGCTCCTTCAGCTTGACGCATTTATTTGTCTGTCCAAAATGATAGTCTCTTTCCTCATGTTCACAATTAAAGTGCTGGTTTCCCCAGGAGATGGCTGACATTTAAGGTGACAGTAAATTAATATTGGACAGAGATAATAATCATAATAATAATCTTTATTATTGTCACAAGTAGGCTTACATTATCACTGTAAGTTACTGTGGAAAGCCCCTAGTCGCCACAGTTCGGTGCCTGTTCGGGTACACTGAAGGAGAATTCAGAATGTCCAATTCACCCAACAAGCACGTCTTTCGGGACTGGTGAGAGGAATCCGGAGCACCCGGAGGAAACCCACACAGACATGGCGAGAAAGTGCAGACTCCACACAGACAGTGACCCAAGCTGGGAATCGAACCTGGGACCCTGGCGCTGAGAAGCACAGTGCTAAACACTGTGCTACTGTGCCACCCTGTATGATATGTCTAGTGTTGTTATATGGTGTACATTCGACATATTATTCAGGGTTCTGTAATAAAGCACATTTATTGTTATTTCTAGCTGTTTAATATAGTATAATAACTCCGTTATATATTTCCAATCATTGTTCCATCCGGTGGTTGTTAGACTCTGGATTTCTCTTCTACAGGGACCAGTGTAGGGCGAGGGTCAGTGAATATTTTTACGGATGAGTTGGATAGATTTGTGATTGAAGAAGGTTATGGGGAACAGGTGGGAAAATGGAAAGAAAGCTGAGATGAGGAGGGATTTCTTCACTCGAGGATGTTGTGAAGCTTTGGAATTCTATACCCCAGAGGACTGTGGAGCCTCCATCAGCAAGTATTCCCAAGACAAAAATTGATAGGTTTCTGTTATAACCTGCCTGCTTACCATTGGCTGGGGACTAATGACAATCCCACAATCCTGTGGGAGTATGAGCTTCCCCAATGAGGGGGGGCGGAGAAATCATTAGCAGACTCCCTGCATAAATAGAGCTGGCCAATTTGGAACCAGGGAGAGAGAGGAGTGAGCAGCAAGGGAAGTTGCTGCTGCTGCTGCTGTTGTGTATATATATGTTATTGTAAATAAATTTTATTTCTTTGTATCCTGAAAACTCGTGCTGGATTCTTCATGGCCCTCACAAAAGTTTCTATATATTGAAGATATCAAAGAATATGGGGGATAGTGTGGGAAAATGGTGCTGAGGTAGATCGGTCAATGATCTCATTGAATGGTTGAGCAGGCTCGATGGGCCGAATGGCTGACTGCAACTCCGATTTGTTATGGTTTCTGTGTCCAGGACAGGAGCATGGATCTGTTAATCAGCCTGAATCAGCACCTTCAGGAGAATTGGGAGGGTGAATATTAGATACAGCAGAGTGAGAATGGAGGGAGAGTGTGTGGGATGGAGATTTACAGCTTTTGGGGAATGAGAGAGGAAAGAATGTTCCATTGTAAGTAGAGTTGTCTGTTCTGAATTTCGATCTTATGCTGACTGCAATGTCTTTTCCAAACAGTTTTACAGGATATTAGAAGAGGAGGAATTACAGACAGTTATCTCAAACATCATGTCTCGGTCTCACAGACTCACTCAATACATCGGGTCCTAAATGTCATTGGTCTTTGAATCCAGAAGGAGAATGTTTTACCGATCTGTTGACTTCAAAAGATTTTAACCATCAGTGTGACTGAAAAGCACCGAGACACACACACACCCGAATGAGAGTGTTCCAGAGCACTGACGGTGGAAAGAGCTTTAACCAGTTATGCAGCCTGAAAAACATCACACCATTCACAGCAGGGAGAGACCGTACATGTGTTCTGTGTGTGGACGAGGCTTCAACTGATCGGAAAACCTGGAGAGACACAAGGAGTAACAAAACATGGAGAAGCCTTGGAAATGTGGGGACTGTGGGAAGGGATACAGAGTCCCATCTGTGCTGGAAACTCATCGACACATTCTCACTGGGGAGAGGCCGTTCACCTGCTCTGTGTGTGGGAAGGGATTCACTCATTTAGTCTGTCTGCAGTCACACCAGCGAGTTCGCACGAGGGAAACACTGTTCACTTGCTCTGTGTGGGAAAGGATTCAGTGATTCATCCAACCACCAGAGACACCAGCGAGTTCACACTGGGGTGAAGCCATTCACCTGCCCTTAGTGTGGGAAGGGATTTACTCAGTCATCCAACTTACAGATACACCAGCGAGTTCACACTGGGGAGAGGCCGTTCACCTGCCCTCAGTGTTGGAAGGGATTCATGTGATTATCCAGCCTGCAGTCACACCAGCGAATTCATACTGGGGAGAAGCGGTTCACCTGTGTTCAGTGTGGGAAGGGATTCAGTGATTCACCCACCCTGCAGACACATCAGCGAGTTCATACTGGGGAGAGGCCGTTCACCTGCTCTCAGTGTGGGAAGGGATTCCCTGTTATCCAACCTGCAGAAGCATCAGCGAGTTCACACTGGGGAAAGGCCGCTCAGCTGCTCTCAGTGTGGGAAGGGATTCACTCGGTTATCCAACCTGCTGAGACACCAACAAGTTCACAAGTGATTACGGAGGCTGGATTCTGCTGTTCTTGTTTCTGCTTCAATTACAGCCAGGACGGAATTTGTTTCATTCTGACAGTTTCGGACATGAACTTCAAATTGCTAAAGGGCTGGTAGCAATGCTAAGCTTCCTTCTCAATGGTGCAGTAGTTTCTCTGGCACAGACATAATATATATTTTTAAAGTATGCCACCAACCTCTCTATTCCTGACTCACCATCCTGTAGTAACACTGCCCCTGCACCCAGGTCCCTAGTACCTGTGGCTATTCCAAAGGGTTTCGAAAAATCAGGTTTGCTTACCAGCACGACCCTCAGTTTTACAAACGCTGTTTGGCATCTGCTAAACATACCATTTTTGCTTGTTTCCACAATACATTTGTCAAAAATACCGCTGTGGTACTGAAGTCAAATACAAACTTTCTATAGAACCAGCACATGCCTAGGAACCTCATAATCTCCCGTTTTGTTTTGGGAATGGGGAAATCTAGTAACATCCTTACCTTGGCTCTTCTGGGCACCACTCACCCCTGTCCCACTACTTGCCCCAGCTTTGGCAAACTGGCTTTTGGCCAAAGTGATGACTAAATCGGCCAACTGCAGTTGTTTAAATGACCCCTCAAAGTGTCCTACATGCTCCTTCTGTGTGTCACTGTAAACTACCACGTTGTCCAAATAGACTACGCAGTTAGGCACGGGAGCAGTCACTTGGTACATCAGTCGCTGAAGTATAATTGGTGTGTTTTTAAATCAAAATGGCAATACTTTACACTGATATACTCCCCTTGGAGTCACAAAGGCAGATATCTCTTTAACCCTTGGGAGGTTTAAGGAACCTGCCAATAGCCCTTTAACAGGTTGATTTTTGAAAGGAGTGAGGCACTGCCTATCCTATCAATACAGTCCTCCAACCTGGGAATCGGATACAAATCCATTTCGTTGGTGGCATTTGTCTTCCACTAGTCTGTCCAGAACCGGTTGTCCCATCCGGCTTAGGTACAAACATGGCCGGCGACCATCAGCTATTCTACTCGGCTCAATTAAATGATTCTCCAACATGTGTTGGATTTCCGCTTCTATCTGAGCTGCTTTCTGTGGGTTCAGTCGATATGGATGGTGTTTTATTGTCACCCACACCTCCATCATGTTCAGTTAATGTAGTGCACCCCCCGTGTGTCCCGACCAATCTTCCTGTGTAGGATCCTTATGAGACCTTTGTGTTGCTCTCCTAAGTCTGCCACCTCAGTATCTAACTGTTCTGGTATTAGCGTATTTGTTAGTTGTACCACAGGAGGGTCGTTCTATCCCTCTAGAATGGAATCCTATATGTGGGCCCCACACTTCAGGAAAGATGTGAAGTTCACAGAGAGGGTGCAGAGGAGATTTATGAGAATGGCAGCAGGGATGAGGGATTTCAGTGAGTTGGAGAGACTGCAGCACCTGAATTTGTTCTTTTCAATCATAGATTCATTAGAATGGAGAAGGAGGCCATTCAGCCCATCGAATGTGATATGGGGAAGAAAGTGTTAATATGATTGGGATGCGTTGTAAAGTGGGTTATATTTATGAAAGCTGTGTGTCTCTCACTGTATTTTCCACCAGAACCATTAACCTGCACATCTGCCACTTGTTTTTTCATTCATGAGATGTGGGCATCGCTGGCTGAGCCGCATTTGTTGCCCATCCCTAATTGCCCTTGAACTGAGTGGCTGCAGTTAAGAGGCAACTACATTGCTGTGGGTCTGAAGTCCCAAGTAGGCCAAACCAGGTCAGCATGGCAGATTTCCTTCTCTTTTTAAAAAAAAATAATTTTTATTCAAATTTTCACAAAAAAGAAAACAATAACAGAAAATTCTAAGAACAATAAAAAACAGAACCCCCCCTCCCCCCGCCGTAAATACAAAAGAGAAGAAATTAACACCCGTCATTGGCAAAAAACAGACATTCAACCCAAAACAAAAACAAAAGAGACAACCCCCTCCCCCCCCCCCCCACCGGGTTGCTGCTGCTGCTGACCTTTTATTTTTACCGTTCTGCCAGGAGATCTAGGAATGGTTGCCATCTCCTGAACAACTCCTGCACTGATCCCCCCTTAGGGCAAAGTTCACCCTCTCCAATTTAATAAACCCCACCATATCATTGACCACGCTTGGGGGCCTCGCATCCTTCCACTGAAGAAGAATCCTCCGCCGGGCTACTAGGGATGTAAAGGCCAGAATGCCGGCCTCTTTCGCCTCCTGCACTCCCGGCTCCACTGCAACCCCAAATATTGCGAGTCCGCAGACTGGATTGACCCTGGATCCTACCACCCTCGATACCGTCCTTGCTACACCCTTCCAAAATTCCCCCAGCGCTGGGCATGCCCAGAACATGTGGACATGGTTTGCTGGGTTCCCTGAGCACCTAATACACCTGTCCTCGGTCCCAAAAAAACGGCTCATCCTTGTCCCGGTCATATGAGCCCTATGCAGTACCTTAAACTGTATGAGGCTAAGCCTCGCACACAAAGAGGAGGAGTTCACCCTTTCTAGGGCATCCGCCCACGTCCCCTCCTCAATCTCCTCATCCAGCTCCTCCTCCCATTTATCTTTCAGCTCCTCCACCGAGGCCTCGTCTACCTCCTGCATCACCTGGTACACTTCCGAGATCCTCCCCTCTCCAACCCATACCCCCGAGAGCACCCTGTCCTGGACCCCACGCGGCAGCAGCAGGGGGAACCCCGCCACCTGCCGCCTGACAAACGCCCTTACTTACATGTACCTAAAGGTGTTCCCCGGGGGGAGCCTGAACTTCCCTTCCAGTTCACCCAGGCTCGCAAACTTCCCTTCTATGAACAGGTCCCCCAGCCTCCTGACACCTGCCCTGTGCCAACTCAGGAACCCACCATCAATTCTCCCCGGCACAAACCGGTGGTTCCCCCGTATCGGGGACCCCATCGAGGCCCCCACCTCCCCCCTGTGCTGCCTCCATTGCCCCCAAATCTTGAGGGTAGCTGCCACCACCGGGCTCGTGGTATACCTCGTCGGAGGGAGCGGCAGCGGCGCCGTTGCAAGCGCTTCCAGGCTCGTACCCACACAGGATGCCATCTCCAGCCTCTTCCATGCCGCCCCCTCCCCGTCCATTACCCACTTGCACCATCGCTCCGTTGGCAGCCCAATAATACCCACAGAGGTTGGGCAACGCCAGCCCCCCCCCCCCCCCCCCCATCCCTGCCCCGCTCCAAGAACACCCGTCTCCCCTTGGAGTCCCGTGTGCCCACACAAACCCCGTAATGCTCCTGTTAACCCGCCTGAAAAAGGCATTCGAAATAAGGATGGGGAGGCACTGGAACAGGAACAGAAACCTCGGGAGCACCATAGATTTCCTTCTCTAAAGGACATTCGTGAACCAGATGGATCTTTACAACAATTAACAATTCCTTCATGGTCATCGATGACTTTTAATTCCAAATTTCAAATGAATTCAAATTTCACCATCTGCCGAACCTGGATTCCCACTGCATTACCCTGGGTCTCTGGAACTACTGTTTCCAAAATGTTTTGAGAGGGTGAAGTTCCTGTAGCTGATCAGCCTGAGCTGTTTCGCGTTGTCAGCTGACTAGCTGCAATTGTACTGTGTATAAATGTGTGTTCTTGTAACTACTCCTTGAGATGCTTGAGTTCACTGAAGCATTCCCCTGCATGTTTGTAATAAAGATTCAGCCAGCATTATCACATCGATGGATCAGCACCGAAGAGATCCAACTGGATGGAATTTTTAAGGCCAAGGCGAGGCTAGTGTCTCGGGGAATTGAAGAACCCTTAGGAGATAAAGAGGTCAGAGTGGACTCGCCCACAGTGGGGAAGGTCATTCTGAAATTTCTTTGGCCCTTTTCGGGATGTTTTCTCGGGAATGTGAGCCAAGAAACATAAAAGCTGTGTTTGTGCTGGGGGATCGTCTCAAGGGGGCAGTGTTTCTGCAACCTCCTAAAAATGTGCCAGATGTAAAAGGAAGACTTTGGAAGTTAAATAAGTTTGTCGATGTTTTGAACGATGTTTCAGAGTGTATGGTACTTCTCAGATCAGTTTTGTTGAAGTCGGGTTAACTCTAGCTGAAGGCAGAAGCTGCCGTGCTTTATTGGTACCATGGCAGGAAACTCTCAGGCATCTTTATGATGCATGTTGATGGCTGCCTATGTGGTGGTACTAGTGAGTTCCAAAACAATGTTACTGACAGGATCATAGATCATAGAATTTACAGTGCAGAAGGAGGCCATTTGGCCCATCGAGTCTGCACCGGCTCCTGGAAAGAGCACCCCACCCAAGGTTAACACCTCCACCCTATCCCCATAACCCAGTAACCCCACCCAACACTAAGGGCAATTTTGGACACTAAGGGCAATTTATCATGTCCAATCCACCTAACTTGCACACCTTTGGACTGTGGGAGGAAACCGGAGCACCCGGAGGAAACCCACGCACACACGGGGAGGATGTGCAAACTCCGCACAGACAGTGACCCAAGCCGGAATCGAACCTGGGACCCTGGAGCTATGAAGCGATTGTGCTATCCGCAATGCTTCCGTGCTGCCCACTTTTTAAGAGGCAATCACATTGTGGGTCTGGAGTCACTTGTAGAGACTAGACATCAGAACAACATTTAAGATTTGGAGTCAGACTTCTGGGACCTTTAAGTAAATTGGATTGGAAATCAGACAGTGTGTCACAGTCAATGGGGCCGGGGCCTCACAGAAAGATGAAGATGTTTCCAAAGCTGGGACTGAGCAGCTGCAAAGTTGAATTGGCCAATTGGATTGGCTGGGCCCACAGGCAAGGCCGGACTCAAGTTTTGATGTCTTCGAGCTGAGTTCTGTAATGAAACGTCCAAAGGTCGAGGACATTTAACGGGTGAAGAAAACATTAAAAAATACAAGATGAAGAAATGTGTGCTGCAATTTCCACCTTTGGGTGAGCTGAAGAATATAAAATGGATTGTTTTTAGTGATGCCTCTCACTGGTAGGAGCCTGTCTCAGTGTCTGTACACTGAGTGATGTTTAAACATCTCTTTCAGCAGAACAGACAAACATTTCTCATTCTAGATTCAAAGGTTGATGATGTTCAGCTTCGATGAATCGAGTGACTCTCACATCTTGACGTGATATTTGGTGAGAAATTTCTGTCTGTAAATCCTCCCCTTCTAATATCCTGTAAAAGGAGTTTACAAAAGCCATCACTGTTAGTGCAGGATACCCAAATGGAATGTGAAATTCGATCCTATTGTAAGATCTGGGTTTGGCTCCAATCTCAATTGTAATCCTCAAATCAATTACACGTCAGAATTTGTTGTGAAAGTTCCCTGAAAGGAACCTGCAGCTCCTGACTAGTTACAGACCATTCTGGGTACAAGAATGTTGTCACAGAATTTATTAAATTAATTATACAAAATCACAATAATTAACAAAGTCAGTGGATCAGTCAGTTCACTCTGGATCGCCAACTCTCGACTTCCGGGTCACTGTGGTGATGTCTCTTGTTCTGTTGACTGAAGTCTATCCTCTTACTTCATGTTGTGTTGTGTACCGAGCTCCAGAGAATTGTAGCTCATTAACCCTTTCCAGCAATTACCTCTACGCTTGATCGGGAGTAGCCTGTGGTTCTGATTGGCCCAAGAAGCCCATGATCAGTCCCTGATTGGTTAAATGGGGCACGATCAAGGTCTGATTGGTCTCTGAAGGATATCGGTGACCTTGCTGATGTGTGATGTCACTTTCTCATTGTAATGTCACTTCCTCATGATTAATATTCGTCAGGCTCACCGTCCTAACTGATACCATAGAACCACTGAATCCTTACAGTGCTGAAAGAGGACATTCAGCCCATCAAGTCTCCACCGACCATCTAAAAGAACACCCTATCTAGGCCCACTCCCCACCCTATCCCCATAACCCCACCTAACCTGCACATCTTTGGACTGTTGGAGGAAACTGGAGCACCCGGAAAAAACCCATGCAGACACAGGGACAATGTGCAAACTTATCACAGACAGTAACACAAGCCAGACTTGAACCTGGGTCCCTGGTGCTGTAAAGAGGCTGTGCTAACCATTATGCCATCAGAGCATTGACTGAGAAAACATCGCACCATTCACAATGGGGAAAGACTATACCCATGTTTTGTGTGTTGTTATGGGCCAGGGTTTAGAGAACACCAAAGTATATCATAGAGTTCGCCTGACCTACACCTTTTATTAGATTCTGGTTATGAGGAGCACAAGGGCCCACTTTCCAGGTGTTATGCAACGAAGATCTTTAAACAAAACAATGTTTATTCTATGAATTCAGTTTACATTTTATAAACTCACAGTAAACATCTTATCAACTACCAAAACAAATACTGCCCCAAAGATAGAGTACTCTATAGGCAACCCTTAATAACTTTCCTAACAACATCCATAAGCCAAACACCCTTTTTTCCGACAAAACTGTAGGTTTGAATTCCTTACAGAAAACAGGTATTACTTTGAAGTTATCAAGTGGTCTGGAGACATTCTTTAGCATGCAGAGAGACCAAAACGACACCTTCTTTGTTTGAATGCAGCTCCCAACTGAAAACAAAACCAAAAAACTCAGAGCCACAAAACAGCTTCCTGCTCAAAACGAAAGTAAAAGACAGAATCACAGCCCAGCTCCACCCACACAGTGACATCACTGCAGCCATTTGATAAAATTCACTTTTCTTAAAGGTACCCTCACATGACAGTGTGGACGTGGCTTCAGTGAATTGCTCACCTTGAGAGATACAAAGAGACACAACATGAAGAAACCATGGAAATGTTGGGACTGTGGGAAGGGATTCAGATTCCGTGTGTTGGAAATTCATCAATGCATTCACACTGAGGAGAGGTCGTTCACCCGCTCTCAATTTGGAAAGGGATTCACTGAAGATTTATCTGGGTGTTTCTCACAGAAGGAACTGTTAAGGTATGAGGGCCAAGGTGTCTGTCGTAGATTGGGAACTTGCAATAAAGGTATGATGATGGACAGGCAATCGCAACCATTTAAGGAATCATTACATATTATCATCAAATATAGATTCCTTTAAGGGACGAAAATCCAACAGGAAAAGTGATGCAACCGTGACTAACAAGAATTTTTAAAAAAAAATTTAGATTACCCAATTATTTTTTCCAATTAAGGGGCAATTTAGCGTGGCCAATCCACCTACTCTGTACATTTTTGGGTTGTGGGGGCGAAACCCACGCAGACACGGGGAGAATGTGCAAACTCCACACAGACAGTGACCCAGAGCCGGGATCGAACCTGGGACCTCAGCGCCGTGAGGCAGTTGTGCTAACCACTAGGCCACCGTGCTGCCCCCTGACAAGAAAAATTAAAGATTCCATTAGATCAAAGGAAGAAGTTCATAAAGTGGCCAAAATAGTAGTAATGCCCAACGTGAACATGTTGGTGCGTCAGCAGGATGGATGACAGAGTGAATCTCTTCCCACACACACCAAGCATATAAATGGCCTCTCCACCAGTGTGAACTTGCTGATGTATCCGCAGGGTAGATGTTTCACTGAATCCCTTCCCACACTGAGAGCAGCACCGATGAGATTCCAGCTCTGATGGACATCTGCATCCCTTCCCATAGTCCCCACATTTCCACCGCTTCCCCATGTATTTGGTCTCCTTCTGTCTCTCCAGGTTGGACAATTAGTTGAAGGCTCATCCACACACAGAACAACCACTATGAATGGTGTGGTTTTTTTCAGGCTGTGTAACTGGTTAAAGCTCTTTCCACAGTTAGTGCTCTGGAACACTCTCACACGGGTGTGTGTGTGTCTCAGTGCTTTTCCAGTCACTTTGATGTTTAAAATCTTTTGAAGCCAACAGATCGGGCAAACACTTCTCCTTCTAGATTCAAAGAATTGAGTGTCAGACAGAGAAGTGACATTTGGGATTTCTGTCTGTAATTCCTCACCGTCTAATATCCTGGAACAATTTACAAAAGTCATCCAGTCAGTACATGACAGAAATTCATAAACAGCCAATTCTAGTGTCTATGGAACATTTTTCCTCACTCATTCCCCAAAATCTGTAACTCTCCTTCCCACACACTCTCCCTCCATTCTCACTCTGCTGTATCTAATATTCACCCTCCCAATTCTCTTGAAGGTGCTGATTCAGGCTGATTGACAGATTCATGCTCACTGCTTCCTGTCCTGGACACAGAGATCATAACAAATAGGAACTGCAGCCAGCCATTTGGTCCATCGAACCTGCTCAACCATTCAATGAGATCATTAGCCGATCTCCCTCAGAACTACTTTCCCACACTATCCCCCATATCCCTACCTATCTTCACAACCAATCAATCTGTGCCTTGATAACTGAGGCTTCACAGTCCTCTGGGGTAGAGAATTCCAAAGCTTAATCACATCATTGAATGAAGAAAAGCAAATTACTGCAGATCCTGGAATCTGAAACGAAAGAGAAAATGCTGAAAAATCTCAGCAAGTCTAGCAGCATCTGTAGGGAGAGAAAAGAGCTAATGTTTCGAGTCCGATGACTCTTTGTCAAAGCTGGCAAAGACAATTGAGTGAAGAAATCACTCATCTTAGCTTTCTCTCCATTTTCCTACCTGTTCCCCATAACGCTTCGCTCACATGTCAATCAGAAATCTGTCCAACTCTTCCTTGAATATATTCAGTGACCCCCAGACTCCACTGGTCCCTTTGGAAGAGAAATCCAGAGATGAACAACCCTCTGAGGGAAGAGATGACTGGAAATATATAACATAGCTACAGCACAATATTACACAACTGGAAATAATAATGACTGTACTTTATTACAGAACCATAAATAATATATCTAATCTGTACCATCTAACACTTTTAAAAATTAAGTTACGTGATGTCGGTGTCATTGGTTAGGCAAGCACATATTGCCCATTCCTAGTTCCCTTCAGAAAGTAGTGGTGAGTTGCCTTCCTAAACCACTGCAGTCCTTGAGTGTAGGTACACCACTGTTGCCCCAGCGACATTAAAGGATGGCGATATACTTCCAAATCAGATCTCGACATATCTCTGTTCGATGTTAATTGACTGTCCCCTTAAATGTCAGCCATCTCCTGGGGAAACGAGCCATTTAATTGTGGACATTGGGAAATAGGCCATCATTTTAGCCAGACACATAAATGTGTCAAGCTGAGGGAGCAAAGGATGTCAATGTATTTAAGAGAGAGACCTGGGCCAAGCTTTCCAGAGTCTGCACCCTCCCTGGATTCACTTCCTTTCCCTTCAGTTGCTGCAAGTAACCAATTGAAGGTCAGAATGAGAAAATAAATGGAAAGGGGGAGAAAAGCAAGTGTTTTACTCACAGATGGTGGAGACAGGAGGAAGTTTCAATCATTGTGAAGCTCCATCTTCATTCACTCAAAGTCCTCGCCATGATTGACTGGAGGACCAGCGTCTTCCGGTCCTCCCATTGGGCAAGACCTCAGCAGGAAGGTCAAGGGGTGGGTCCTCCTCGCACATGCGCAGCTTCCCCTCTCCTTTGGACATGCGCAGTCTCGAGCGGGGAGAAAGGGAAATCACCGAGCGGCTTCTCGCTCTGGCCAGAGCGTCAGCCGGTTGCCTGGAAACCTTATCTCGAGCAGGTGTCAAGGGCGGCGCCCCCGTGTCCGTGCGCCGGGCCTGCGCAGGTGACCCCGAAGAAGTCACCGCGAAACAGTGGTTCCTATTGGCTGATTCCGGCAGGGCTATCCTGTGACGTCACAAATCGGAAGTAGGACAATGAGTAACAGTTTAAAAGTTCCTCCTCTGGCAACATTTGGGAAGAATCAATGTTTCCCTTTTCCATTTCTTTTCTCATTCTGGGAGGATATTGGTGACTTGCAGCAACTGAAGGGAAAATAGGTGAATCCAGTCTGTATATTTTTAGTCCAGTAATATAGACATATGTCTGGCAGCCTGCAAGAAGATTTTCAGCTCTGTGTCCATGAAAGGAAGCAGTGAGCATGGATCTGTCAATCAGCACCTTCAGGAGAATTGGGAGGATTAATATTAGAGACAGCAGAGTGAGAATGGAGAGAGAGTGTGTGGGATGGAGACTTACAGCTTTGGGGAATGAGAGAGGAAAATTGTTCCATAGAAACTAACATTTTTCTCAGTTTCTTTTCTGTACTGACAGTGATGACTTTTGTAAATCCATTTTACAGGATACTGGTAAGGGAGAATTTCAGACTGAAATCTCAAACCAGATGTCACATCAAGATCTGACAGTCACGCAATTTTTGCATGGTGAATATTATCCACCTTTGAAAGAAATCGCAAATGTCACGTCTGGGATCTGTCAGAGTCACTCGATTCCTTGGGACCTGAATTATCGGCCTTTGAATCTGGAAGGAGAAATGTTTGTCTGATCTGTCAGCTTCAAAGATTTTAAACATCAGTGTGACTGGAAAAGCACCGAGACACACACACACACCCGAGTGAGAGTGTTGCAGAACACAAACTGTGAAAAGAACTTTAACCAGTTAAACAGTCTGAAAAACATTGCACCATTCACAATGGGAAGTGACTGTACCAGTCTTGTGTGTGTGGAGAAGGCTTAAACCGATCATCAAATTTGGAGAGGCATAGACATCTGCACCATGGAGAAACCTTGGAAATGTGGAGACTGTGGGAAGGGATTCAATTTCCCGTCAAAGCTGGAAATCCATCAACGCAGTCACACTGGGGAGAGGCCATTCAACTGCTCTCAATGTGGGAAGGGATTTTGTCAGTTATCCCACCTGCTGACACACCAGCGTGTTCACACTGGGGAGAAGCCGTTCACTTGCTCGGAGTGTGGAAAGGGATTCAGTGACTTATCCACCCTGCAGAGACACCAGCGAGTCCACACTGGGGAGAGACCGTTCATCTGCTCTGAGTGTGGGAAGAGATTCATTCAGTCATCCCACCTACTGGAACACCAACGGGTTCACACTGGGGAAAGGCCGTTCACTTGCTCTGTGTGTGGAAAGGGATTCAGTAATTCATCTCACATGCTGACACATCAGCGAGTTCACACCGGGGAGAGGTCATTCACTTGCACTGTTTGTGGGAAAGCATTCTCTCGGTTATTCCACTTGCTGACACACCAGCGTGTTCACAGTGGGGAAAAGCCATTCACCTGCTCTCAGTGTGGGAGGGGATTCAGTGATTCATCCAATCTGCTGACACACCGACGAGTTCACACTGAGGAGAGACCATTCATCTGCTCCATGTGTGGAAAGCGTTTCAATCATTCAACAACTATGATGAGACACCAGCGAGTTCACACCGGTGAGAGACCGTTCCCCTGCTCCATGTGTGGGAAGAGATTCACTCTGTTATGTAACCTGCAGAGACACCAGCACATTCACGAGTGATGACAGGGGTGGATTCTGTTGTTATTGCTGCTGTTAATCACATCTAGTACTGAACTATGTTCATTCTGACACTTGGTGCAGTGGGAGGGTCAGAGGGTTTTTTTCTGCTGGACTGGCCGGTCTCATGACTTTGCTTCCAGTAGGCTGATGCTCTTTGAGCCTGGGAGAGCACATTTCCACTGAAATGATCCACAGAAGCTGATGAAGGACATTTATTTTATCCTGGATAATAAATAGTGTTGTTCCCACCACTACAGGTAGATCTAAAATAAATACATTTGTCTCTGTTCCATTGAGTCTACAGCACAGGGCCAGGTCAGTCGGCTCAATTGGTCTCTGTCAGTATTAATGCTCCACATGAGCCAAAGCCCACCCCTTTCCATCTCCCCCATCATCATCTCCTTCTATTCCTTTCTCCCTCATGTCTGTATCTAGCTTCCCCTTCAATGTATTCATGCTGTTCACCTCAACCACTCACTGTGGGAATGAGTTCCACATTCTCACCACTCACTGGGTAAAGAGGTTTCTCATCAAATCCTATTGGATTATGGAACCCCTGAAAATGGGTCGAAAATACATGCAGCATTTGAAACAAAAGGGTGAATCGTCAGCACTGATAAAGGTTAATGTCCTGATAGACATTACAGCAACTTAGTCAAAAGGTGACGAAGGCTGACATCTAAATGTTGAAAAGCTGTTGACAAATCGGAATGGCAGGAAGCTGAGAAAAGGTGACAGGATTGTAATAATAATCTTTATTAGTTTTGCAAGTAGGCTCAAATTAACACTGCAATAAAGTTACTGTGAAAATCCCCTTGTCGCCTGTTCAGGAACACTGAGGGAGAATTCAGAATGTCCAAGTCACCTAATAAGTACATCTTTCAGGATTTGTGGGAGGAAACCAGAGCACCCGGAGGAAACCCACGCAGACATGGGGAGAACGTGCAGACTCCGCACAGACAGTGACCCAAGCCAGGAATCGAACAACAGTGCTAACCGCTGCTACCGTGCCACCCATATCGCTGCTATTAATACTAATCGCTTATTGTCATGAGTAGGCTTCAATGAAGTTACTGTGAAAAGTCCCGAGTCGCCACATTCTGGCACCTGTTCGGGGAGGCTGGTACGGGAATTGAACCCGCGCTGCTGGCCTTGTTCTGCATTACAAACCAGCTGTTTAGCCTACTGTCCTAAACCAGCCCCTATTAAGGGTGGCGTTAGTTCAGTACTGAGAGATCACCTCAGCTTGAAAGATCAGGATGTGGATTCAGTTTGGGTCATGATAAGAAATATTAAACATGTGAGGTCTCTTGTGGGAATACTTAATGGCCCTTCTAAGAGTGGGTACACTGTAGGTAGAGTGTATAGGAAGTAATACATGAGGCCTGATGATTGTCGTACGTTTCTTTCAAGGATGGTGTTAATCTACATAGAATCATAGAATTTACAGTGCAGAAGAAGCCCATTTGTCCCATTGAGTCTGCACCAGCCCTTAGAAAGAGCACCCTACCTATGCCCACACCTCCACCCTATCCATACACCTCCACCCTAACCCCGTAACAGAACCTGACCTTTTTTGGACACTATGGGCAATTTAGCATGGCCAATTGACCTACCCTGCACGTCTTTGGACATACATGGGAGAATCTGATTCGCAAAACTTATCTGGAAAATGGGTTCACAGAGTCTTTCTGGGAAAGGTAGTGACATAGTGGTATTGTCGCTGGACTCTTATTCGAGAGACCAGAGTCATGCTCTGGAGACCCGGGTCTGAATACCACCGTGGCGGATGGTAACATTTGAATTCAATAAAAAAAGCTGGAATTAAACGTCTAAATATAACTATGACGCCATTGTTGATTGTTGTAAAAACCTATCTGGTTCACTAATGTCCGTTAGGGAAGGAAATCTGTCATCCTTACCTGGTCTGGCCTACATGTGAGTCCGGATCCACGGCAATGTGGTTGACTCTTTTTAAAATTTAAAGTGCCCAATTCTTTTTTTCCAATTAAGGGGCAATTTAGCACGGCCAATCCACCTACTCTGCACATCTTTGTGTTGTGGGGGTGAGACCCACGCAGACACGGGGAGAATATGCAAATTGCACATGGACAGTGACCCAGGCCATGATCAAAACCCGGGTCCTCAGCGCCGTGAGGCAGCAGAGCTAACCACTGTGTCGCTGTGGCGCCCATGTGATTGACTCTTAAATGCCCTCAGGATTGGGAAACAGATGCAGGCTCAGCCAGTGATGCCCACATCCCATGAACGATTAAAAAAACATTTCTTTGAGCGTACGTTCTTGAGCCAACCAGGGCACTGGTCATCCTAGACCTGGTAATGTGAAACAAGACAGGATTAATCAATATCCTGATGGTGATGGAGCCTTTACGTAACAATGATCATAATGATCATGAATTGCACATTCAGTTTGAAAGTGACAAGCATCGGTCTAAGGCCAGTGTTTCAAACGTAAATCAAAGTATCTCGAAGGTTCTGAAGGGAGAGCTGGCTCAGGTGAACTGGGAAACTGGGTTAAAAGTTAGAACATCAGTGTTGCAGTGGCTGACTCTCAATAACTCTCAGCAAAGATTTATCCCAGTGAGGAAATGCTTTTTGAGAAGAATGCATCATCCATGGTTAAATAAGGAAGTCAAGAATTGGATTAAATTGGAAGAAACACCATCCAAATCTGCAAAGGTTCATGTTCACTTAAAGGCTGGAAAACGCTTACCCAGAGATCAGAGGCTGAATGCCCTTGACTGCTGAAGTGTTCCCGGACTGGAAGGGAACATTCCTGCCTGGTAAACGTTCTCCAAGGCGGCCTTCAGGACGCGTGACAACGCAGAATCCCCGAACAAAAACTTGTAGCCGAGTTCCGCACACGTGAATACGGCCTCAACCGGGACCTTGGATTCATTTAAAAAAAACATTTTATTAGAGTATTTGTAGTTTTTATAATCCTGACGATAACAGCGACATAAACACGATACATGAAACATTTCCATCCCCATGCTGATCTTCGCACCCCCAACAATGAAACAATAGCCAACCCCAACCCCCCCCCCCCCCCCTTCTAGATTTGTGCCTCTACTGGCATTTTAATTTTCTCTGAGAAAGTCGACGAACGGCTGCCACCTCCGGATGAACACTGACATTAACCCTCTCAGGGTGAACTTTATTTTCCCGACACTGAGAAACCCAGCCATGTCACTAACCCAGGTCTCTAGTTTTGGGGGCTTCGAGTCTCTCCACATTAACAGAATCAGTCTCCGGCTACTGATGTGTTAGGCAGGCTGGGTCGACGTGGACTGCACTTGATGCAGTGTAGCGAGAGACAGACCTCCAACACTGGATAAGATGCAACACGATTTTATTTAATGCCTTAACTACTATACATGTTTAACTGTGGGTTAACACTATGCTGACTTAACTGGAGACCTAGTACTAGCCTGACCAGACTTACTAGCTACCGCATGGTGTTTGCACTGGCTAACGCTCACGAGCTCTGACTGTCTCAGAGGCTGGGTCCAGAGAGCGCGGGAAACCTAGTGCCCTCTGGCTTTATAGTGGTAGTGTCCTGTCTGGTGATTGGCTGCTCTGTTCTGTGTGCTTACTGGTCAACCTGTGTGTCAATCACTGCCTGTCTGCACTCCATTACATACATAGATGTATATTATGACAGCTACCAGGAAGGCAAAGGCCAAAACGTCAGCCTCTCTTGCCCTCTGGACTCCTGGCTCTTCCGACACTCTAAAGATCGCCACCTCTGGAATCGGCGCCTGGGACCTTGGATTCATGTCGCATTACATTCACCCCCAACCATCTGGCCTGGGCTTGCAAAATCCTACCAACTGTCCTGGTTTGAGATCTGTGTGAATCTCTGATTATTCCTCGCTCCAGTTGCTCCGTTTGGACCTGGAAAGACTTAATTACCTGCAAACACTCACATTCAAAGTATCGTCCTGCATCATTGACTTTGTCCAAATATGGGTTTCTGGAACCCACCACTTCATTCACCCGAGGAAGGAGCTGCTCTCTGAAAGCTAGTGATTCAAAACAAACCTGTTGGACCTGTTGGACTTTAGCCTAGTGTCATAAGATTTCATGCTGTGCCTGCCCCTCCATTGGTTCTCCAATCCCTACTCGTCTCTCCCATGCCTCCCCTTTCCTGCCCCACCCCACCCCCTGCGAAAAACTTAATTTTTCTCAAAGAAGTCAATGAACGGCTGCCACCTCCGAGCAAACCCCTGCAACATACCACACGAGGCAAATTACATTTTTTCAAGTCTGAGAAACCCTGCCATGTTGCTAACCCACACCCCCGGCTTCGGGGGCTCCGAGTCCCTCCAACCGAGTAAGATCCGGGCCACCAGGGAGGTAAAGGCCAGGCCGTCGGCTTCTCTCATCTCCTGGGCTCCCGGGTCTTTCGTCATACCGAAGATCACCACCTCTGGATTCGGAACCACTGTGGGGCAGCACGGCAGCACAGTGGGTAGCATTGTTACTTCACAGCGCCAGGGTCCCAGGTTCGATTCCGGCTTGGGTCACTGTCTGTGTGGAGTCAGCACGTTCTCCCTGTGTCTGCGTGGGTTTCCTCCGGGTGCTCCGGTTTCCACCCACCAGTCCCGAAAATCGTGCTGTTAGGTGAATTGGACATTCTGAATTCTCCCTCAGTGTACCTGAACAGGCACTGGAATGTGGCGATTAGGGGCTTTTCACAGTAACTTCATTGCAGTGTTAATGAAAGCCTACTTGTGACAATAAAGATTATTATTATAACCGTGCCGCCCATAAAGGAAAGAATAGCCTGTATGGGGATCAAACCCACGACCTTGACGTTATTAACACCATGCTCTAATCAACTGAGCTAATCGGCCAGCTGCTGAGTATGTTAATAGCTGGGATCAGTTGGGAGTGTTTAATTTCTGTTTTAAAGATTATTGGAAAAATAAATCCTAGACAATAAAGGAATTGGAATAACTCACCTTGGTTGTAGTTAACTGGAATATATCAATTTGGTTTCCACCTACATTCTAGCGAAAGTCAGGAAAGTGTAGATGAGATGAATGCGTTGATCACTTTCTCTTGCCAATATTTCTATCCTTTGATGATTAACTTTTTTTTTCAAGCAAATCACAATTGAAAGCCCCAGACCTGACTGGAAATATCAACACCGTAACAGGGAAATAAGCAAAGATCTCGGGACCAACACACCCTTGGATCTTGTGATGAGATGATCTGAGAGTCAAGGATGTGTAGCATGCTGTACGGACACTAGAGGGAGTGTGCGGATGGGGATTATTACATGTTCTGCAATTTATACGTGGAAGTTCACGGTGAAATGGACTGAAGACCGGGTCCCAAACACACACAGCTACTGGAGACACAGCAGGAGATGAAATGGTTAATGTGGCCAGGGGATTGAGACACCATTGTGACATCATCAAGACATTGACACACACTCCTGAGAGAAACTGACTTTAAAACAATCCGGATAGAATTAAACACACTGGACATGGGCAAAGTGGGAGTGAAATTAAAGTGATAATGGGACAATGAAGGGCTTGGGAGAAATAATACTGAGTAAGAACTGTCCACAAGTTGGATAGAGGTAAAGAGAGAATCTTTTACATCCATGTTTGATATGTTGCTTGAAGCATCTGTCCTAATGTACCAGGAACTTGGAACTCACGGCGCTAATTCAGGAGAAGAGAATATCAAGTACATGTTGTCCCAGGTGGAGCCAGAACAGAACGGAAAAATAACTGAGTGAGGGGTTGGAGAGAGAGTTCTCTCCCTCCAGGTTGGACAATAAGATTCCTGGGGGGCTCCCTACTTTGGGTTTTGTTGCTAATGAGTGAACATTAAATTAAATTCTATGACTGGCTGTGGATTTATTTTGAATTTGATTGTTACATTTCTCCTGTTTTTATTCCTGTTGTGATTACGCTCTGGGTAAGGATGGCTGACAGGTGACAGGATGGGATATTGTGGTTTGGGTCTTCACTGACCAAATGTTTTATTGATCTGAAAGGTGTAAAAGGGACCAAACTCCCTCAGAAATCAAGCAGAGCTGAGAACAGACGACTTGCTGAGTGGGAACAGGGAGATAAACAGCTCCCAGAGGACAGAGAAAACAAGAGTGCCTGGAATCCTAGACAACACCTGGGTGTCAAGGCCACCATGTTTTCACTGCTTGGCATGGGAATGCTGACTCCCTGTACCGGGGACGGAGCGTGGGGAAGACAATTGTTTGAGAGTTTGACGTGGCTTGGGCGTGTACAGATGGTTCAATGACAGGCTTTGTAATTGGTCTGTTCAAATGTTAGCTCAGCAATGATTGGGTTAAATCAGTCTCCATAGCCTTTGTGATGTAATAAAGTATAAGAAGGGATTCCCTGAGCACAGAGATTTGTTGAGGTTTTACATATTCCACTGACTGGGACCATGGCATCTGGGGCAGAGCAGGGAGCATTTACCTGGAGATGGTGCTTCTACCCAGAGTGTAATGGGAATGCTGCTGCACTTTGATATTACTGCTCAGACACAGGAACAGGCCATTCGGCCCCTCAAGCCCACTCCACCATTCAATAAGATCAGGGCTGATCTGATTGTGGTCTTAACTCCACTTTCCTTCCTCCACCCTTTCACTCCCTCGTCAATCGAGAATCTTTCACTCCCTCGTCAATCGAGAATCTATCAAATTCAATCTGAAAACATATTCACTGATCCTGCCTCCAGCACTCTCTGGAGAAAGAGAGATTCACAGACCCACGGCCCTCAGGAGTAAAATAATATTCTCATCCGTGTCTTAAATGGGACACCTCTAATCTTTAAGCCGTGTCCCCTAATTCTAGTCTCTCCTACAAGGGGAAACATTCTCTCAGCAATCTCTCTGTCAGTTCCACTCATGATCTGATTGAAACACACGAGATCCTCTCTCATTCTTCTAAACTGCAATGGATACAGGCCCAACCTGTCAAACCTTTCCTCAGAGGATAACCCCATCATTCCAGGAATCCGGGGAGTCAACCTCCTCTGAACCGCTTCTAATGCAACTATCTCATTTCTGAAATAAGGAGACCCAAACTGTACACAGTGCTCTAAATATGGTCTCACCAAGGCCCTGTGCAACTGCAGCAAAACATCCCGACTTTTATATTCCAGTCCCTTTGCCATACACATAATATTCCATTGTGCTTCCCAAGTGATTTCAACTCACTCGATAAAGCCTGATTAAACTGTTTAAGGACTCGATCGAGCCGCTGGCTGTACCTATAAACTAACTTATTGTGATTCTTGTACAATGACACCCAGATCCCTCTGTACCTCATCGTTCTGCAATGTCTCACCATTTAAATGATATTGTTTTATTTAATCCTTCCTGCCAAAGTGGACAATTCACATTTTCCCACGTTATCCTCCATCTGTCAAGTTTTTGTCCATTCGCTTAACGTCCTTTGCAGACTCCTTATGTCCACTTCACAAATTACTTTCTGAACTCTCTTTGGATCATCAGAAAACTTAGCCGCCATACATTCAATCCCATCACCCAACTCATTAATAGATTGTAAATAGTTGAAGGCCCAGCACTGATCCCTGTGTCACTCCACTTGTCACATCTCACCAACCCAGAAATTACCCATTTATACCCCCTCTCTGCTTCCTGTTAGCTAACCAATCCTCTATCCATGCTGATATGTTAAACCCCCCCCCCCCCCCCCCCCACCATGAGCTCCTATTTTGTGCAGTGACCTTTGATGTGGCCCCTTGGAAAATACCTTCTGGAAATCTAGATAAACCACATCTCCAGGTTCCCCTTTATTGACATTCCGTGTTACTTCCTCAAAGAGCCTGGATCAAATTAGTTCATCCCGGAATCTCATTTTGAAACATTGTGTGTCAAAATAAAAATCAAATCTCCACCCCTCTGGCTCCTTTACTAATTACCTTGGAGGGGCTCAGTCTCTGTTAAAGAGCCTGCCAACCCCTCTCACCCACTTTCCCCAAAGTGAATGAATTTAATCAG
Organism: Scyliorhinus canicula; assembly: GCF_902713615.1. Classification (NCBI taxonomy): domain Eukaryota; kingdom Metazoa; phylum Chordata; class Chondrichthyes; order Carcharhiniformes; family Scyliorhinidae; genus Scyliorhinus; species Scyliorhinus canicula. The sequence goes on from NC_052162.1 coordinate 118,081,414, forward strand.
AAAAAGACAAAAAAAAACAAATATTTTTAATGAAACAAGTTTATTAATGAAACAGAACATGGGTTAAAAAAAATCAGAAAATGACTTGAGGATCAAAGACAACCAGAGTAAAAGAATAACCAGAATAAAAACATGTTCACAATGTTCTAGACCCAAATGTTTCTCTTCAGCTCCCCGTACCCTGCTCCTGTGACTCCCACATTGGACACAGGAGCACTGAACCTGGGGGTCACGTCCCCATCAGCCCCAGTTACCCCACCGCCGAACCCTGATTGGTTGGGGATCCATTTTCCAGTCAGTCCTTCAGCACCTTCCTGTCTCTTTATTAGTGTCACACCCGTGGCAATTTCCCAACTGGAGCGCAGGTCCCAGCTAAATTCAGCCCTCCGCTCCATTGCCTGCCTGTCATTGACACGAGCAATAGAGACAGAAAGGTGCCGGAGGCTCAAATGGGAAGTCAAAACTTGTGGATTACGATCTCTGTAAAGATCAGTAACTAAGGGCAGCATGGTAGCATGGTGGTTAGCATAAATGCGTCACAGCTCCAGGGTCCCAGGTTCGATTCCCAGCTGGGTCACTGTCTGTGCGGAGTCTGCACGTCCTCCCCGTGTGTGCGTGGGTTTCCTCCGGGTGCTCCGGTTTCCTCCCACAGTCGAAAGATGTGCGGGTTAGGTGGATTGGCTATGCTAAATTGCCCTTAGTGTCCTAAAAAATAAGGTTAATGGGGGGGGGGGGGGGGTTGTTGGGTTACTGGTATAGGGTGGATACGTTGACTTGAGTAGGGTGATCATTGCTCGGCACAACATCGAGGGCCGAAGGGCCTGTTCTGTGCTGTACTGTTCTATATCTATATCTATAATATTTAAAATTCAAATTCCCAGTCAACAAATTAAAGGATCACATGACAAGAAGTCTTTATGACTTTTGCTGCAACAAACAAAATAGAATCAGCGTTAACTAACCACTATTTTTGAAGGAAACCTACAAAGTATAAAATATAACTTTTCCCTTTTACACAATCTAAAATCACTCCACAATTATTCTCTACTCTACCCTGGAAGTTGAAACTTAATTCTCTCAGAACCAGTCCAAAGTGATTATTCATTCCAGAGGTTTCCGTTCTTTTCTTTTCCCAATCTGCAGGCTTTAACCCCAGAACTGTCTTTCACAGTGAATGATTGACGAGCTACCAGAAAACCAAGAGTAGACATAAATAGGTCATTTTCTGGTTGGCAAGATGCAACGAGCGATGTGTCACAGGGATTGGTGCTGGGCCTGAAGGTCTGATCATTATGTTTGTTAATACTGCGGGCAAAAAGGAAAAGGAGGCGGTGCTGCGCCGATAACTAGGATGATGTCAGTACGTAAGGGAGGATCTCAGATCAGGAATACAAAATATGGAAACTGTTTGGGTGGAGCTAAGAAACAGCAGAGGGCAGCAAACATTGGGAAGAGTTGTTTATAGACCACCAAACAGTAGCTGCCGTGTGTGGACTGTAAAAGCTTCTATAGGTACGTAAAAAGGAAATATTTGGCTAAGACAAACGTGGGTCCATTACAGGGAGAGACAGGAGAATTTATAGTAGTGGGAATAGAAAAATGGCAGAGTATCTACATTTTTAAAATTAAATTTAGAGTATCCAATTAAGGGGCAATTTAGCATGACCAATCCACCTACCCTGCACATCTTTGGGTTGATGGAGTGAGACCCACGCAGAAACGGGGAGAATGTGCAAACTCCACATGGACAGTGACCTGGGGCCAGGATCGAACCTGGGTCCTCAGTGCTGTAGGCAGCAGGGCTAACCACTGCAGCACCAGTATATTACCTCCCATCCCATGTGGGCTTTCATTTTGCTAACTAACCTCCTGTGGGGTGTTTATCAAAGAACATCCTGAACCTCCAAGTGTACTACATCCACGGACTCTCCTTGATCAATTCTGTTAGTGACATCCTCAAAATCTCCAAAACGTTCGTCAAACATGATTCCCTATTCCTAAATCCATGTTGAGTATTCTGAGTTTGCTCTCATATTCTAATTCCTCATCATCAGTTTCTTGGTCCGCCTTTGCTGAATTCTAAAGAAGTTCCCAATCCTCAGGTTACTACACTCTTACCCACTTTCTGAACCTCTTCCTTTGAACTAATGTGAATCTTAAACTTTGCTTGCCACGTTTCCATCACATTTCCTGTGGATTTTTATTTCTAAAAGGAATTTATATTTGATGTAAATATGTAATAATATTTTAAATGCCAGCAATTGTCTATCTATTGTCACACTTTTTACTATAAGTTCCCAATGTGTCACAACTTGTCCCTCATACCTTGACAGTTGCCTTCTTTGAGAAACACCCAGATAAATTAAACAAAAGAATCATGTAACCACCATAGCCCATCTTCATGGCAATGTGGCTGCTTTGGAGGTTTCCAATCAGGAATGGGAACAAAATAACTTCCAACATCCAAATACCCTTTCAGTCTCTGGTCCTCGTGAAACTTGGAACCAGGTATTCACAACAAGGCCCAAAGAGCATCAGCCCACAGGAGGCAAAGTCGTGAGACCGGCCAGTCCAGCAGAAAGAAACCCTCCCACCATCCCCATTGACCAACTGACAGAATGAACACAATGCAGTCCTGGCTGTAATTAAGAGCAGAAATATTAACAACAGAATCCAATCCCTTGTTCACTTGTGAACTTGTTGATGTCTCAGCAGGTGCGATGAAACACAAAATCCCTTCCCACATTGAGAGCAGATGAAAGGCCTCTCCCCAGAGTGAACTCGTTGGTGGCTCCGTAGGTGGGATGGATGACTGAATCCCTTCCCACATTGAGAGCAGGCGAACGGCTTCTCCCCAGTGTGAACTCGCTGGTGTGTCTGCAGGCTGGATAACCGAGAGAATCCCTTCCCACAGTCAGAGCAGGTGAACGGCCTCTCCCCAGTGTGAACTCGCTGATGTCTCTGCAGGTTGGATAACTGAGAAAATCCCTTCCCACAGTCAGAGCAGGTGAACGGCCTCTCCCCAGTGTGAACTCGCTGGTGAGAGATCAGTTCTCGAGAGCTTTTGAAGCCACCCCCACAGTCAGAGCATTTAAAGGGTCTCTCATTGGTGTGAGTGACACTGTGTCTCCGCAGGTTAGATAAGTGAGCAAATCCCTTTCCACACACAGAGCAGGTGAACGGCCTTTCCTCAGTGTGAACTCGCTGGTGAGAGATCAGTTCTCGAGAGCTTTTGAAGCCACTCCCACAGTCAGAGCATTTAAAGGGTCTCTCATTGGTGTGAGTGACACTGTGTCTCTGCAGGTGAAACAACTGAGTGAATCCCTTCCCACACACGGAGCAGGTGAACGGCCTCTCCCCGGTGTGACTGTGTCGATGGGTTTCAAGCACAGATGGGAACCTAAATCCCTTTCCACAGTCCCCACATTTCCACCGTTTCTCCATGTTGCTGGTGTCCTTGTGTCTCTCCAAGTCGGACAATCAGTTAAAGTCTCACACAGGATACGGGAACTTTCTCTCTCCGCTGTGAATGGTGCGATGTTTTTTCAGGTTGTGTATCTGGTTGAAGCTCTTTCCACAGTCAGTGCTCTGGAACACTCTCACTCGGGTGTGTGTGTGTCTCGGTGCTTTTCCAGTCACACTGATGTTTAAATCTCTTGAAGCCGACAGAACAGACAAACGTTTGTTATTCTAGATTGACAGGCCAATGATATTCAGAACCCAATGAATCGAATTACTCTGTCAGATGTTGATGCAATGTTTCGTTTTGAGATTTCTGTCTGTAAACCTTCCTCTTCTAATATCCTGTAAAAGGAGTTTACAAAATGCCATCACCGTCAGTATAGGATAGAAATTCAGAACAGACAATTGTAGTTTCTCTGGAACATTTTTTCCTCTCTCATTCCCCAAAAGGTGTAAATCTCCATCCCACACACTCTCCCTCCATTCTCACTCTGCTGTATCTAATATTCACCCTCCCAATTCACCTGAAGGTGCTGATTCAGGCTGATTGACAGATCCCTGCTCACTGCTTCCTGTCCTGGACAGGTACCTGAAAATCTTCATGCAGGCTGCCAGACAGATATGTGTCTGTATTACTGGACTGAAAATGTTTTAATGTATAGGATTGTTCCGGTTGGTTAAGATACAGGGGGTTGTGACTGATCATGTCCTTGAACTTGCTGCCTATGAGGGGAGTCAAGCAGAGATGATTAATAATTTCTAAATGAAATTGGATGGGTGCTGCAGGGTTACAGAATGGGACCCACTCGAGACTGACAGAATTGCCCAACAGACAGTCAGCATCAACTCAAAAGGCCCAATGGACTCCTCTTCTGTTATAAATCTGATTGGAAATATATAACATAGCTACTGTACTACAGTCCAAAACAAGAATAATGAATGTATTTTATTTCATAACCATCAGTAATAATCTAATCTGTGTCATATAACACACAGTGAGGCACAGTGGTTTGCACTACTGCCTCACGGCATGAGGAAACCGGATTCAATTCCAGCCTCGGTTGATTGTCTGTGTGGAGTTTGCACGTTCTCCCCGTGTCTGTGTGGATTTCCTCCGGGTGCTCCGGTTTCCTCCCACATTCCAAAGATGTGCAGATTAGGTGGATTAGCCGTGCTAAATTGCCCCTTAGTGTCCAATAAGGTTAGCTGGGGTTATGGGGATAGGGTGGGGGCTTGGGCCTTGGTGGGCTGCTCTTTTGGAGGGTTGGTACTTGATGGGCCCAATGGCCTCTTTCTGCACTGTAGGGATGCTATGAAAACAGAGTTTTACAGCAGAGCCAGAGGCCCTTCGGCCCATCATTTCTGCACCAGCCATCAAGCACGTATGAATTCCAATCACTTGGACCATAGCCTTGTATGCTATGGCCTATCAAGTGCTCATCTCAATGCTTCTTCAATGTTGTGAGGGTTCGCGCCTCTGCCACGCTTTCAGGCAGCGAGTTCCAGATTCCCACCACCCACTGGTGAAATTTTTTTTCCTCAAATCCCATCTAAATCTCCTGCCCCTCACCTTAAATTTCTGCCCACTGTTTATTGACCTGTCAACTAAGGGGAAAGCTCTCTTCCTATCTACTCTAGCTGTGTCCTTCATAAATTTGTATAATAATAATCTTTATTGTCACATTAACACTGCAATGAAGTTACCGTGAAAAGCTCCGAGTTGCTACAAAAATTAGTTTTGGGAGAAACAAGAGGGAAAACAATATTCCATAAAAACAGAATTGTCTTTTCTGAATTTCTATCCTGTACTGATAATTAATTTTGGAAACTCCTTTTACAGGATGTTTAAAGAGGAGGATTTACAGACAGAAATCTCAAACCAGACATCATGTCAGCATCTGCCAAAGACATTCAGATTCACAGGGCCTGAATATCATTGGCCTTGAGTCTCGAGGGAGAAATGTTTGTTTTGACTACTTCAAAAGATTTTAATCATCAGTGTGACTGAAAGAGCACTGAGACACACAAGTGGGAGTGTTACAGTTAACTGACTGTGAAAATAACTTAACACAGCCTGAAAAAAAAAATCACACCATTCATAGCAGGGAGAGACTGTGTGTGTTGTGTGTGTGTGTGTGAGCCAAGCCATCAACCGATTCCCAAACCTGGCGAGTCACATAAACACCAGCCAAATGGAGAAGCCATGGAAATGTGGGGATTGTGGGAAGGGATACAAAGCCCCATCTGAGCTGGAAATTCATCGACGCAGCCACACTGGGGAGAGGCCGTTCACCTGCCCTGAGTGTGGGAAGGGATTCGCTCGGTTATTTAACCTTCAGTTACATCAGTGAATTCACACCCAGGAGAGGCCATTCACCTGCTCTGAGTGTGGGAAAGGGTTCACCAAGTCATCCAACCTGAAGTTACACCAGAGAGTTCACACTGGAGAACGGCCATACACCTGCTCTCGGTGTGCGAAGGGATTCATTGATTCATCCACTCTACAGAAACATAAGCGAGTTCACACCAGGGAAAAGCCGTTCTCCTGCTCTGACTGTGGGAAGGGATTCGCTCAGTCATCCCACCTGCAGACACATCAGCGAATTCACACCGGGGAGCGGCCTTTTACCTGCCCCATGTGTGGGAAGGGATTCACTCAGTCATCCCACCTGCAGACACACCAGCGGGTTCACAGTGGAGAGAGGCCGTTCACCTGCTCTGTGTGTGGGAAGGGATTTATTTGTTCATCTGAGCTGCTAAGACACCAGGGCAGTCACACTGATTAGAGACTTTTTAGATGCTCTGACTGTGGGTGTTAATTGTATCTGTTGGGTTTCAGTATACACAGTATTGATTAGATGGTTACTTGAGCAAATATAAAGAGCCATTCTACATTCCCGGTGGGCACTGCGGGGGTTGAGCTGCATCATTGACTCACAAGATAACATTTTCGTTTCAAGTTTTATAACTTTACTTTGGTAATTTGTTTTTTGTTTCACTGCCTATTCAATGTTGTTTGTTTTAAAGGAGCAGAAAGAGACACTGACTGACATCAGGTGGTGTCAGGTGGTCTATAAATGTAACATTTCACTCTGTGAACAAATCCACACCAAATAGAGATTGAGTCCACCCTGAGACTGGATTTTTAAAAAAGTTTTAGCAAATCTCCCAGATGATTTCTGGAAGGAGATTTTTTCTTTTATTTTCACAAGCTTCTTAATACAACTGCTAATGACGAGAGAAGAAATGAGTCATTGATTATACACAGAATAAGAGTTCAGCAAATACCCAGTCTGTGTGAATAGATGAACAAATACCCAGTCTGTTGCTGAATCCAGCAATGGGAATAGAATTAAAAATATATACTCGACTGTCGGAAGTTTGCTGACAAAGTTGGTCAAGAATTATTCCTGTTGACCAGTAATATATCAATTTCACACCTCTAGTGTAAATATCTTTTTCTCTCCAAAATACTTTTAATATTTGTTTTGAGCCTATTGGTTACTGTAGAAACCAGGATTGGCTAAACTCAGCCAACTGCACCATCTAGTGGAGTAATCTCAGATTGCAGGGTGCCAACTGCACCATCTAGTGGAGTAATCTCAGATTGCAGGGTGCCAACTGCACCATCTAGTGGAGTAATCTCAGACTGCAGGGTGCCAACTGCACCATCTAGTGGAGTAATCTCAGACTGCAGGGTGCCAACTGCACCATCTAGTGGAGTAATCTCAGATTGCAGGGTGCCAACTGCACCATCTAGTGGAGTAATCTCAGACTGCAGGGTGCCAACTGCACCATCTAGTGGAGTAATCTCAGATTGCAGGGTGCCAACTGCACCATCTAGTGGAGTAATCTGACTGCAGGGTGCCAACTGCACCATCTAGTGGTGTAATCTCAGACTGCAGGGTGCCAACTGCACCATCTAGTGGAGCCGCGCAGAATTACAGTCAAAGCCTGGTCGACAATGGTTGATAAACCCATGGTCATCCTGTGGTATTTCCAGTCCGTGTTGTCAGCACCCCAGCTGCTCGCTGGCTGAGGTACACAGCTGCGTTCCCTCTGGGCATCTGCTGAGGTAGCTCTCCAGGGTCGTACACGGTGTTGGCTCAGCCATTATACTCCCTACAGTTAGATATCTCAGTGGTCCTCAGTCTGAAGCTCCAGCTGCGGTAAGTGTGAGCAGCTTCTGGGTTTGTGAGGTGGGGTTGGTGTGCCACGGCTCAGCTGACAGGAAGAGAAGCGGAGGTGTAGCTGTGACCCTTTGCGATGGAGTGTGTGAACCCCTCGGCCTTACCAATGTCAAACCAACACGATTTTGCTGCTTGCTATCACTGTCCTTCAGCTAACAAACCTTCAGTCAATTCCTCAGCACCTCACCAAATTGGGGTGGAACCGATTGTTCACACCGGGCAGAGACGAGGCAGGTTCTGAGGGAGGCTGGACGAGGGCAGGATCAGCAACTCACATTTTTACTCCAGGAATTGCATCCAACTAACCTACAACAAAATTCCCTCTCCAGCCTGAACACCAGGCAGCCTGGCCAGGATCGGCACATTCCTGGATAGATCCTGTGACGAGTAACTGGAGATTGTTGTCACTTGTGTTGTACATTGTTTATCAAGGAAGCATTTCTTTTTTTTAAAAATCACTTTTATTTTTGTAACAAATTACACATTCAGCAACACAACAGGGGTGAGAGTAACAGTGGGAGAGATCAGAGCCACATGATGGGAGTTGCCTCGTTCACTGATGCTGTGGCCGGGTTCCGCATCTTCACCCAGCAACAGATCTTGAAGCACATAACCCATTCCTGGTGACAGTGTTTATTCCAGTTTAATATTGACAGTGCTTAATGCTTCTACACTCCCATACATCCGCTTCATGAACTGCTGAACGAACGCTGGGAATTTCTCCTGCTGAATACTCTCATGAATAAAGCGCATCAGGTTCAGCTGGTAGGCAATGTTGTGGATGGTGATGTGATGGAGGGCGGCAGTGTCACTCCTGAACAGACCGTGGAGATATGCTCGAGTGTACCTCTTACAAGTCGGGCATTCACAATCCTCATCGATGGGCCCGAAATCCTTGGCATATTGCCTGTGCTTCAACTGCAAAGATCCCCAGGGAACGAGTGCAGATCCAAACCGCGCTGTGCGTGTGGGAAATACACAGTCAAACATGTCACAGCCCAGAGCCACACACACCACCAGATCTGTCGCATACCCGACTCCCATTAGGTAACGTGGTTTCTCGGGTGGGAGGTACTCTGTGCTCAGCTTCACCATTCTCCAGAAATTATCCTTCTCCTCCCCGCCACTCAATCCTCCGATGGCAAAACCAGAGACGCACATTTAATCATCTCTGTCAGACATTTCTTCCGCAGTTCAGCATCCAGACCCCCCCCCCCCCCCCCCCCAGATAATGGCAAATAGACTCTGCTGCCCGGGATTCATGTTTCGATCCAACCAGCGAACAGACCTGAACGTGGCTTCCTCCACCCTCGGCCCAGTCACTGTACTGCTGACAACATCATCCAGCTGCATCATTATGTCTGAACCGAGAGCATTCTGTATTTCAATGGATGTTTCGGTCGAGAGAAGAATTTCCTTCCCATCGTAAGGAGAGCGAAATCGCACCCCTTCTTCCGTCACTTCTGCCAACTCCACTAAACACACCATCTGGAACCCACCGCTATCCGTTAGCAGCGCTGTCTTCCAGTTCATGAAACCATGCAGTCCATTGGCCTTTTTGATAAGGTCCGGCCCCGGCCTCATGCCCAGGTGGTAGGTGTTGCCCAGGCAGATTTGGCAGCCCAGCGCCTCCAGCTGCGGGATGGCGATTCCCTTCAGGGTTCCCACCGGCATAAACACCGGGGTGTCCAGGGCTCCGTGCGGCAGCTGCAGGCGGCACAGGCGGGCCCGGCTGACCGGGCAGTCGGTGCGGCTCAGAGTCCGGAGCGAGCGGCGCGGGAGGAGGCCTAGCCCCGCCCACCGGCCCGTCACCAGGGCAACGCCGGAGGCTGGATTCTTAATGGAAGTTCGAGCTCACACCAAACTGAAAGGTGAAGGAAAATACACCACCACTTATAAAGGGGAGATCAGGAATCAAAACCTCCATTCTGTTTACAGACCAGTAGTGAGAGGAGAAATCAGGGCTGTTTAAATTAATTCCCCTCCTTTCTGACATGGAGTGGAGTGGGGTCAGGAGGTATCTACCTGTAATGTTTCACTCTGTGAATAAATCTATACCAAGTACAGATTGGTTCCAGTTTATTCCTTCACCAAAAGACTCTCAGGATTATATTATGGTAATACACAACCCTTATCTAATGGTGAAGGTTGGAAAATAAAATTTCAGACAGAATCTCACAATCCCAGTAGTTTTTGTGAGAAATAACTGAAGCGAGTGGAAATTGTCAGGGTCTGATTACTCGTCGATGTTCTCGGAGTCTGAGCCATACGACCAGTGGAAGAATGAAGTGGAGATGTGGACAAGGGTTACGTCCCCACCAAGGAGGAAACAAGGTCCGGCCTCGGCATTCTGACTTCCTAACAAAAAGAAAATCAGAAGCAATGTATTCTGGGAGCTGGTCGCCGGTCAGTTGGATAAAGTTTGGATTTTCCATTAGGGTTTCGGTGATGAGGTTTACAAGAAAGATGACCTATTGGATATCTATGATACATATTTGGACTTGGACAGATTGTGAATTAGGGTGAAAGTATCTTTAGCAGATCTAAATATCAATCAATAGTCAGAATTGGAACAGCGCTAATAGGTGAATGAACCCAGGAATGACTGGGGAACAATTAACAGCAGCTTCAGTCCGACTGAAAATATCATTGTGATGAACTGCCCAAAGCGGGAAACCAGGGTCATCAAAGTGACACATGGCAGAGAGAATTCTGAGGCTGAAGGTGATGCTGATCAGTCTGAAGGAATTGTCTTCATCACAAGGAGCTTTGGTCCAGTATTTTATTTAGCAAATGCAAAGTCCCCCAGCCGAGCAGTTTCTCCTGGTCCTGCCTGTGTTGAGTGCGGATAGGCCTCCGCTGTGTCTGCGGATTGGACATTCTTCTATGAGGTGCTGCACAGGGAGCTGGTGCTAATGCCCCATCTGTGGAGGTTGGTCAAACAGGAGCCCTGGCCGGTCCTGAACCTGTTAAGTGTGGGCCACTCTTTCCTGGGAAGGTTGAGAGCAGGCAGCTGTTGGGTTGGGTTTCAGACCAGGTCCTTGTTTTTCAAGTCCAATGATTCCCATTCATTTGCCCGGTGGAATTTGCATTGATGTCCTGTGTGGGAGGATTTTTCCAGATTGGCCGCCTTGATGGGAGACATACTTTGGGTGGGCTGAATACATAGAAACATACATAGAAAATAGAAGCAGGAGGAGGCCATTCAGCCCTTCGAGCTGCTCCACCATTCATTATGATCATGGCTGATTATCAAGTTCAATAGGGGCAAGACTTCTGGTGGTGGCGATGTGCTGAGCGGACACACATCAGGTGGCTCTCCTCCCAAACAAACCCAACAGAGGCAATTTATCGGAAATTCCGGCTTTAAAAGCCCACCAAAATCCATCCAAGGGTGAAAGACGCAAGGAAGGAACATGCCTGGGAGCAACAAACAGATGGGATGGCGAGATATTAGGAGCAGCAGCGAAGGAAAGGGGCAGGAACTGCGGGTGCACAGACAGGAGGCCACACGAGGCGAGGCGGAGGTTCAGGCGAACCAGGAGGGGGAAAAGCCGGTGAACCGAACAGCGGAGCAGGACGCAGCGACCCCCCCCCCCCCCCCCCCCCACACACACTCAGGGGGACTAATGGAGAATGGTGCTGGAAAGAGAGCTAAATGCCATGAAGGTGATCAGGATGGAGCTCCACACGATGATGAAGGTGATGTCGGAGGCGACAAACCCAATGCAGCGAACCATCAAAGGCCTGGGAACGAAGGTGGAGGCCCAGGAGAAAACAATCCTGGAGTTGGAGAAAGCTGCCTCGGACCAGAGCGACAGGGTCGAAGCTCTGGAAACGGAGGTGAGAAGGTTGGTGACGGCCCAAGAGTGGGTCTGCAAGAGAGGATAGAGGGTGGGGTTACGGGGATAGGTTGGAGGTGTGGGGCTTAAGTGGGGTGCTCTTACCAAGGGCCGGTGCAGACTCGATGGGCCGAATAGCCTCCTTCCGCACTGTAAATTCTATAATTCTGTGAATACCCTGAGCCTTCCCTCCATATCCATTGATCCCTTCAGCCTCAAGAACTGTATCTAATTACTTCTTGAAATTACACAACGTTTTGGCCTCAACTATTTTCTGTGATAGTGAATTGCAAAGATTCACCAGTCTCTGGGTGAAGAAATTTCCCCACGCCTCAGTCCTAAAAGGTTTACCATCCCTTATCCTCAAATTATGACCTCCAGTTCTGGACTCCCCCACCATCGAGAACATTCTTTCTGAATCTACCCTGTCTAATCCTGTTAGACTTTTGTACGTCACCCTGGTTTCTATTGATGTGATCCAATCAGTACGGTCGGAGAGGCTGTTACGATCCGATCAGTATGGTCGGAGAGCCTGTTACGATCCGATCAGTATGGTCGGAGAGGCTGTTACGACCCGATCAGTATGGTCGGAGAGGCTGTTACGATCCGCTCAGTACGGTCGGAGAGGCTGTTACGATCCGATCAGTACGGTCGGAGAGACTGTTGCGATCCGATCAGTATGATCGGAGAGGCTGTTACGATCTGATCAGTATGGTCGGAGAGGCTGTTACACTCCGATCAGTATGGTCGGAGAGGCTGTTACGATGCGATCAGTGTGGTCGGAGAGGCTGTTACGATCCAATCAGTGTGGTCGGAGAGGCTGTTACGATCCGATCAGTATGGTCGGAGAGGCTGTTACGATCCGATCAGTATGATCGGAGAGGCTGTTACGATCCGATCAGTATGGTCGGAGAGGCTGTTACGATCCGATCAGTGTGGTTGGAGAGGCTGTTACGATCCGATCAGTGTGGTCGGAGAGGCTGTTATGATCCGATCAGTACGGTCGGAGAGGCTGTTACGATGCGATCAGTACGGTCGGAGAGGCTGTTACGATCCGATCAGTACGGTCGGAGAGGCTGTTACGATCCGATCAGTACGGTCGGAGAGACTGTTGCGATCCGATCAGTGTGGTCGGAGAGGCTGTTACGACCCGATCAGTATGGTCGGAGAGGCTGTTACGATCCGCTCAGTATGGTCGGAGAGGCTGTTACGATCCGCTCAGTACGGTCGGAGAGGCTGTTACGATCCGATCAGTACGGTCGGAGAGACTGTTGCGATCCGATCAGTATGATCGGAGAGGCTGTTACGATCTGATCAGTATGGTCGGAGAGGCTGTTACACTCCGATCAGTATGGTCAGAGAGGCTGTTACGATGCGATCAGTGTGGTCGGAGAGGCTGTTACGATCCAATCAGTGTGGTCGGAGAGGCTGTTACGATCCGATCAGTATGGTCGGAGAGGCTGTTACGATCCGATCAGTATGATCGGAGAGGCTGTTACGATCCGATCAGTATGGTCGGAGAGGCTGTTACGATCCGATCAGTGTGGTTGGAGAGGCTGTTACGATCCGATCAGTGTGGTCGGAGAGGCTGTTATGATCCGATCAGTACGGTCGGAGAGGCTGTTACGATGCGATCAGTACGGTCGGAGAGGCTGTTACGATCCGATCAGTACGGTCGGAGAGGCTGTTACAATCCGATCAGTATGGTCGGAGAGGCTGTTACGATGCGATCAGTGTGGTCGGAGAGGCTGTTACGATCCGATCAGTGTGGTCGGAGAGGCTGTTACGATGCGATCAGTGTGGTCGGAGAGGCTGTTACGACCCGATCAGTATGGTCGGAGAGGCTGTTACGATCCGATCAGTATGATCGGAGAGGCTGTTACGATCCGATCAGTATGGTCGGAGAGGCTGTTACGATCCGATCAGTGTGGTTGGAGAGGCTGTTACGATCCGATCAGTGTGGTCGGAGAGGCTGTTATGATCCGATCAGTACGGTCGGAGAGGCTGTTACGATCCGATCAGTATGGTCGGAGAGGCTGTTACGATCTGATCAGTACGGTCGGAGAGGCTGTTACAATCTGATCAGTATGGTTGGAGAGGTTGTTACGATGCGATCAGTGTGGTCGGAGAGGCTGTTACGATCCGATCAGTGTGGTCGGAGAGGCTGTTATGATGCTATCAGTATGGTCGGAGAGGCTGTTACGATCCGATCAGTATGGTCGGAGAGTCTGTTACGATCCAATCAGTGTGGTCGGAGAGGCTGTTACGATCCGATCAGTGTGGTCGGAGAGGCTGTTACGATCCAATCAGTGTGGTCGGAGAGGCTGTTACGATCCGATCAGTATGATCGGAGAGGCTGTTACGATCCGATCAGTATGGTCGGAGAGGCTGTTACGATCCGATCAGTGTGGTTGGAGAGGCTGTTACGATCCGATCAGTGTGGTCGGAGAGGCTGTTATGATCCGATCAGTACGGTCGGAGAGGCTGTTACGATGCGATCAGTACGGTCGGAGAGGCTGTTACGATCTGATCAGTACGGTCGGAGAGGCTGTTCCGATCCGATCAGTATGGTCGGAGAGGCTGTTACGATCCGATCAGTGTGGTCGGAGAGGCTGTTACGATCCAATCAGTGTGGTCGGAGAGGCTGTTATGATCCGATCAGTATGATCGGAGAGGCTGTTACGATCCGATCAGTATGGTCGGAGAGGCTGTTACGATCCGATCAGTGTGGTTGGAGAGGCTGTTACGATCCGATCAGTGTGGTCGGAGAGGCTGTTATGATCCGATCAGTACGGTCGGAGAGGCTGTTACGATGCGATCAGTACGGTCGGAGAGGCTGTTACGATCTGATCAGTACGGTCGGAGAGGCTGTTACAATCCGATCAGTGTGGTCGGAGAGGCTGTTACGATGCGATCAGTATGGTCGGAGAGGCTGTTACGATCCGATCAGTATGGTCGGAGAGTCTGTTACGATCCGATCAGTGTGGTCGGAGAGGCTGTTACGATCCGATCAGTGTGGTCGGAGAGGCTGTTACGATCCAATCAGTGTGGTCGGAGAGGCTGTTACGATCCGATCAGTACGGTCGGAGAGGCTGTTACGATCCGATCAGTATGGTCGGAGAGGCTGTTACGATCCGATCAGTGTGGTCGGAGAGGCTGTTATGATCCGATCAGTGCGGTCGGAGAGGCTGTTACAATCCGATCAGTATGGTCGGAGAGGCTGTTACGATCCGATCAGTGTGGTCGGAGAGGCTGTTACGATCCGATCAGTACGGTCGGAGAGGCTGTTACGATCTGATCAGTGTGGTCGGAGAGGCTGTTACGATCCGATCAGTATGATCGGAGAGGCTGTTACGATCCGATCAGTATGGTCGGAGAGGCTGTTACGATCCGATCAGTGTGGTTGGAGAGGCTGTTATGATCCGATCAGTACGGTCGGAGAGGCTGTTACGATGCGATCAGTGCTGTCGGAGAGGCTGTTACGATCCGATCAGTATGGTCGGAGAGGCTGTTACGATCCGATCAGTATGGTCGGAGAGGCTGTTACGATCCAATCAGTATGGTCGGAGAGGCTGTTACGATCCGATCAGTATGGTCGGAGAGGCTGTTACGATGTGATCAGTGTGGTCGGAGAGGCTGTCACGATGCGATCAGTGTGGTCGGAGAGGCTGTTACGATCCGGTCAGTGTGGTCGGAGAGGCTGTTATGATCCGATCAGTACAGTCGGAGAGGCTGTTGTGATCTGATCAGTGTGGTCGGAGAGGCTGTTACGATGCGATCAGTGCGGTCGGAGAGGCTGTTACAATCCGATCAGTATGGTCGGAGAGGCTGTTACGATCCGATCAGTGTGGTCGGAGAGGCTGTTACGATCCGATCAGTACGGTCGGAGAGGCTGTTACGATCTGATCAGTGTGGTCGGAGAGGCTGTTACGATCCGATCAGTATGATCGGAGAGGCTGTTACGATCCGATCAGTATGGTCGGAGAGGCTGTTACGATCCGATCAGTGTGGTTGGAGAGGCTGTTATGATCCGATCAGTACGGTCGGAGAGGCTGTTACGATGCGATCAGTACGGTCGGAGAGGCTGTTACGATCCGATCAGTATAATCGGAGAGGCTGTTCCCAGCTTTTCTCTGTGGCACCATGTGTTTCCAGGATTTTACTCAGATTTTCCCATTTTGCAGAGATATGAGCCGGGGCCTCCTCGACCGATTTCCTTAATCCCACCGCCAAGTTTTGATGATGTTTCTCTAATCCGGCCACCACAATGCGGCCAATATCGTCGCCATCGGCAACATATTCGGCAGGGGAGAGGGAGAGCCGCCCTCACCACCTTGTTACTTACCGAACCCTGCGACACCTCGGAATCTGAAGAGTAATCGCACCTTTCTTGTTTTATTCCTTCCTGGGTATTTTCGGTGGGTTTGTATCTTCCCCAGTCAGGTTGGTGGGTTTGGAAGTTCCCGTCAGCGGCCGCTGTGCCTCAAACCTATATTTAGAACCCGTATGTCCCCCTCTCCTAAATACGTCACTGAGTCCCCCAGCCTCGCATTCCTGTCCTCGGCCTGCTGCAATGTTCCGGAGAAGCCCAACATAAGCTGGACCAACAGCCCCTCATCTTCCCATGAGGCACTTTACAGCCTTCTGGGCTCAACATTGAGATCAACAACTTCACACCCTGAACTCTCTCCTCCATTTTGATCTGTTTTTTTGCCGAGTGCCAGTCTGCATCTTGTTTTCATGTTTTTTGCTTCCAGACAGAGCTGTCCTTTATTCTGCCATTAACACTTACTCTGGACCAATGCTTTGTTTCTTTACTACAACCATTACCTCTCCCTTTGCCTTTTGTTCCAGGACATTTTTGTTATTTAATCTCATCCACCCTCTAACCAATCCCTGACTGATGGATCTCTGTGTCTATTTGGAATCCTGGATATCCATTATTCCTTCTCAATTCCCAAATAGCAGAGGTCAAGTCTGTGCTTTTTGGCAAAGTCCCCTTGTACTTTATTTGTCAGCTGTGCCACTGGTAAACTTATTTTCAATACAAAATTTAGAAAGTTTCCAACTAGCCCTGTAGCAAGCTAGTCAGATTGATTTTCTTTAGCGAATACAGTAGTGAGTTTTCATTCAATTGCAGATCATGGTAATTCTTCAAATCATAATACACAGGATAAAATTACTAAGTAATTTAAACAAAAGAAAGATGGTGATTAGCAAAAGCAAGCAGCAAAGGAAATTGGTTTCAGAAATATAGATGAGTTTTTCCATCCCGGTAAATGATTTTTAAGGAGATTATTATCTTAATGTCTCACCTTCTTTTTACTTCTGATTGGCTTTAACTAATTTATAATTTCCTCAATTCGGCCAAAATGTCTGTCCCTCAGTTTAAGAGATATTTGTATTTAAATGTACTGGTGCAAATTTCTCATTCCATCGCTTGCCAATTTTGCAAAATATCCACACCTGCACCTAACATTAATTGAAAAACAGTTTTCGTTGAGACATTATCACCCTAGACTGGCTGTTACCATAGAAACTGGACGACTCGTTCTTAGGACAGCAGCACCAGTTCTTACAATACAAATGGGGCCTTTTAGCTCATTGACGTCACTGACCTTACAGATGTGAAACCCAAGAAATTAAAGTGTATGATTTGGATTAACCCTTAGTGGATTCCCAGCTACTGTTGCACTCAAGTAATGCTGAAATGGAATGAAAATCGCTTATTGTCACAAGTAGGCTTCAAATGAAGCTACTGTGAAAAGTCCCTAGTCGCCACACTCCTGCGCCTGTTCAGGAGGCTGGTACGGGAATTGAACCGTGCTGCTCGCCTGCTTTCAAAGCCAGCGATTTAGCCCTGTGCTAAACCAGCCCCTAATATGCTTAATATGATTATAGTTAATTATTAATGAGTTCTCATTTAATCCTTTTACCTCTGTCGCCTTCCATTACTCTCATGGTTATTGCTGACCAGAAAAGTCACTGACTTTCCCTTTTGTTCTGTCTAACCGTCCCCCTTTCTCACCAGCATTAAACCCATCACATTTCTCCCTCTCTTTAGTTCAGAAGTAGAGTTACTTTAGACGTGAAACATTAACTCTGTTTCTCTCTCCACAGATGCTGCCAGACCTGCTGCGTTTTTCCAGTTCTTTCTGTATTTATGTTATATCTGTCTGTAGTGGGGGGATAAATGCTCTTTACTATCCAGTAATAAATTAAATGTCCTTCTTCAACTTTTGTGGATCATTTCAGTGAAAATGTGCTCTCCCAGGCTCAAAGAGCATCAGCCCACTGGAAGCAAACCCAGTGAAACGGACCAGTCCAGCAGAAAGAAACCCTCCAACTTCATTCACTGTCAGATTGAACATGGTTCAGTCCTGGATGTGATTAACAGCAGCAATAACAGCAGAATCCAACCCCTCTCATCACTTGTGAACTTCCTGGTGTTTCAACAGATAGGATGACCGAGTGAATCCCTTCCCACACACAGAGCAGGTGAACGGCCTCTCCCCAGTGTGAACTCGCTGGTGTCTCAGCAGCTGTGATGAAACACAGAATCCCTTCCCACACTCAGTGCAGGTGAACGGCTTCTCCCCCAAGTGAACTCGCTGGTGTGTCCGCAGGTTGGACGAATATCCAAATTCCTTCTCACACACAGAGCAGGTGAACGGCCTCTCCCCAGTGTGAATGTGTCGATGAACTTCGAGCCTTGATGGGAAACTGTATCTCTTCCCACAATCCCCACATTTCCACGGTTTCTCCATGTTTTTGGTCAACTCGTGTCTCTCCAGGTTGGACAATCAGTTGAGGCTTTACCCACACACAGAACACGTGTACGGTCCCTCCCCGCTGTGATTGGTGCGATGTTTTTTCAGGCTGTGTAACTAGTTAAAGCTCTTTCCACAGTCAGTGCTCTGGAACACTCTCACTCGGGTGTGTGTGTCTCGGTGCTTTTCCAGTCACACTGATGGTTAAAATGTTTTGAAGCTGACAGATCCGGCAAACATTTCTCCTTCTAGATTTAAAGGCCGATGATATTCAGGTCCAAGGAATCGAGTGACTCTGACAGATCCCAGATGCGACATTTGCGATTTCGGTCTGTAATTCCTCCTCTTCTAATCTCCTGAAAAGGAATCACCTCTGTCAGTACAGGATCGAAATTCACAAACAGCCAATTCTAGTTTCTCTGGAACATTCTTTCCTCTCTCATTCCCCAAAAGCTGTAAATCTCCATCCCACACACTCTACCTCCATTCTCACTCTGCTGTATCTAATATTCACCCTCCCAATTCTCCTGAAGGTGCTGATTCAGGCTGATTGACAGATCCATGCTCACTGCTTCCTGTCCTGGACAGGAGATCATAACAAACAGGAGCTGTAGTCGGCCATTCAGCCCATCGAGCCTGCTCAACCATTCAATGGGATCATTGTCCGATTTACCTCAGCACCATTTTCCCACACTATCCTCCCATATCCCTCGATATCTTCAATATCTAGAAACCTGTCAATCTCTGTCTTGAAAATATTTGATGACCGACGCCACACAATCATCTGGGGTAGAGAATTGGGGCAGCACGGTAGCACAGTGGTTAGTACTGCGGCCTCGCAATGCCAGGGTCCTGGGTTCAATTCCAGCCTTGGGTCAATGTCTGTGTGGAGTTTGTACGTTCTCCCCGTGTCTGCGTGGGTTTCCTCCGGGTGCTCTGGGTTCTCCCAGATGTACGGGGTAAGTGGATTGGCTGTGCTAAATTGCCCCCTAGTGTCCAGGGATGTGCAGGTTAGAATGTGGGGCTGCAGGGTTAGGGTGGGATATGGATCCGTGCAGGCTCGATGGGCCGAATGGCCTCCTTCTGCACTGTAGGAATTCTAACATTCTAAGAATTCCAAAGCAGCACCACATCTTCGAGTAAAGAAATCCCTCCCTCATCTCCATTTTCCTGCCTGTTCCCCAGAACCCTCGACTCCCTCATCAATCAGAAATCTGTCTGGGGGTCCACGCGAGGTGGGTGGGGGAGTAGCTGCTTTTCCGCAGGTTCTGGTGCCATTCGCCTATAATCCATCATTTATCCTGATTGCCTGGCACTCATCTACCTCATCCTTGAATTAATATTTGTTGTCATGTCCCTGGAAGGCTTCGGGATTGGGTTTGGTGGGATTATGCTGAAAAACGTCAAAACATCCATCGCTAAGAGTGCAGGCGGATTCAGTGGAAATGGAGCCACCTTTTCAACATGACAGCCTGACCCTCAGGAAGTCTCTCGACCCCGCGCTCTCCGGGGCTCTCTCGGAGGTGGTGAAAATGATGACTGCCGACATTCTCTGTGTTACTGACCTGAGGCTGAGTGAGCTGACTCAATATCTGTGAGCTCATGAGGCCGAGCTGTAAAACACCATGAAGTGTCTCAATGATCCGGAGGAGAGAATCCTGAATGTCGAGCAAGATGCCTCCTCGGCGGAGGTAAGAATTCAAGTCTTGGAAACCGGCCGAGTGACGTGGCGGAGGTCCTGGAGGATTTGGAGAACCGGGGTCAGAGAAAGAACATCCGAGTCGTCGGCCTGCCAGAAGGTGTGGAGGGTGAGGCTCCCATTAGGTTCTTCAAGGACCGGCTGCCACGTTTTCTCAAGCTGGATGTGAAGCTTGGGCGTTGCAAATTAGAAAAGGCGCATCATGGACTTCCAGTAGCAGCCATGGAGTGAGTGGGCGCACACAGGGCGGCTCCTGCTCGAAGGTGTTGGCTTTGTCCCTTTTTGCCTGAGTTCCGGGTACATTCAGAAGTAAAGTGGAGCGGAGGGTGCAGGGCAGGAGGTTCTCCCCTGGATGGGCATGTTTATGGGCTATCAGACCCGCCTGAAGATAGGTAAAGAGCTGGTGAAAGAGTTGGGGAGACTCTTGGCGCTGTTCCAGTTCAGGAGGAGGGGGGAGGGTCGTTGTCGACGGGAAAACTGCAGATGGAGCAACTGATTGGCTTCATTAAAGAGGAGTTTCGGCAAATGTTGCGGGGGGGCCCCGCAAATCACATTGATATGTTTTGGTCCTGTCCAAAGCTGGAGGATTACTGGAAGGAGGTGTTTAGGGTAATCTCTAAAGTGGTGCACGTGAAACTGGACCCGGGCCCTCGGGAGGCCATATTCGGGGTGTCGGACCAGCCGAGGTTGGAAACAGGAGGCAGATCTTGTAGCCTTTGTCTCATTGATGGCCCAAAGGCAGATCCTGTTGGGGTGGAGATCAACCTCTCCACCCTGAGCCCTGGCATGGCGGGGGGACCTGCTGGAATTCGTAACGCTTGAAAAGGTCAAATTTGAACTGAGGGGAAAGATGGACGGGTTCTACAATTCATGGGCGTTATTCATTATGCACTTTAGAGAATTGGATCACATTGAACATTAGGGGGGCTGGGAGGGTTGGGGGGGGGGGGCGGGGGGAGGACTGTAGGTGTTAATGGTGACAATGGGTGATTCCTGATTCCTCTTTGTCATCTGTTTATGATAGCATGCGGGCTAATGTCTGGGCTTTGGTGGGAGGATGGGATCGTTGTTATTGATATGGGGATTGACATGACATTCGTTACTGTTTATTGTTTATTGTTGGGTGCAAATTTGGGAGAAAATGTGAAAAAGGAGAATAAGAAATATTTTTAAATAAAGAGGAGTTTGGGCAGCAGAGGAAGGGAATGCAGAGCGACTGGTCAAGGCGATTCAGGGGGCAGTGGCACCTCTTTGCGGGACCCTGGAATGGTGGGAAAGTGCCTCGAGATGCAGAGGGTGATGATCCGCGAAGTGGAGAAGGTGGGGACCGATCAGAGTTACCGTATTGTGCTGTTGGAGGAGGAGGTGGTGATCCTGGGGGAGTTGTGCAAGTTGCTGCGGTCTAAGGCGGAGGAGCAGGAGAACAGGTCTAAGTGGTAAAATCTGTGGATTATGGGTCTGTCAGAGGGAGTGGAGGGAATGAGTGCTACGAGCTACGTTGCCAGGATGCTGGCCAAGTTGGTGGAGGAGAAGGTGTTGGACAAGGCCCCAGAGGTGGATCAGGCCCATTGGTCCCCGAGACAGAAGCTGAGAGTGGGGGAGCCGCCGTGGGCAGTGATTGTGCGGATGTACAAGTTCCAGGACAAAGAAAAGATCCTGCAGTGGGCCAGGGCACAGCAGGACTGTGAATGGGAGGCAAACCGAATCAGGATATATCAGGACATTGGAGCGGAGCTGGCCTGGAGGCGGGCGTGGTTCAACAAGGCCAAGGCAGTACCATATCGGTGAAAGGTCCGATTCGGGGTGCTGTACCCAGCCAGACTTTGGGTGATCTATGTAGTCCGGTGCTTGTTGCACGCGGCCACCTTTCTACGCAAGGCCAATGCGGGTTGTGTGGGGGGAGGGGATGGGGGAGTTGTTGGGGGTGGCCTTTGGGTGCAGTCACCACGGTACCAGGTAATGCCAGTGAACGGAAGTGTAGTGAAGCCTGGGGTGGGGGGTAGGTTAGCCAGTGTGGGAGGAGGGGGAGTAAGGGATGGGAGGGGGTACGGCGACGTGGGAGGTATGGAGGATGGGTTTGGTTCTGGGCAGGGTGGGGGAACCATCTTGGTTGGGCCCGGTTCAGTGTGGGGATGGGGATGGGGGGGACGAGGGGGGAGGGGGGGGGGGGGACCCAATGGTGATGTTGGCGGACACTAGAGGGGGGGGGGGCGGGGAGGCGTAAGCCTCCAGTGAGAATCGTGACATGGAATGCCCGCGGACTATATGGGCCGGTCAAGAGGTCCCGTATGTTTGCACACCTGAAGAGTTTGGGAGCAGAGGTGATTTTCTTGCAGGAGACTCATCTCTGGGTGAAAGGTCAGATAAGACCAAGGAAGGGATGGATGGGTCAAGTGTTTCACTCGGGGTTTGATTCACAGTCAAGGGGGTGGCCATTTTGTTGAGCAAGAGAACAGGGTTTACGGGGGCCAGAGAGGTGTTGGACCTGGGGGGAGGTTTGTGATGGTGAGTGGTAGGTGAGAGGGGACGGTGGTGGTGTTGGTAAATGTGTATGCGCCCAATTGGGATGATATTGGTTTTGTAAAGAAGTTACTGGGAGCGATTCCGGACCTGGATTCTCAGCAGCTGATCATGGGAGTGGATTTTAATTGTGTCATGGAGGCGAGGTTGGGGAGGTCGAGCCCTAAGTCGATGGGAAGGTCGAGAATGATGAAAGAGCTCTGAAGGTTCTGGAAAGGATGGGAATGGTGTATCGGTGGAGGTTCGTGAACCCGGGAGAGAGGGAATATTCCTTCTTCTCGCATGTGTATAGGGTGTATTCCAGGCTTTTTTTGTAGTGATCCGGTTGGTGCTGATGGCGATGGTCGGACTGGAATCATGATCTCGGACCATCACCGCACTGGTTAGGTGTGAGGCTTTGATCGGGAGAGGTACAGAGACCGGGGTGGAGGATGAATTCTCGGCTTTTGGCTGATAAGAAATTCTGTGGGAAGGCGAGAGGAGCGATTAAGAACTAAGCTGAGCTCAGCCTGAACGGGGAGGTGGTGGCGGCCATGTTGTGGGAGGCCGGTATCCGGGGAGAAATTACTTCATTTAAAGCCGACAGGGAGAGGGTGAGAAGGGAGGAGCACCGGTGGTTACTGGGTGAGGTAGTGGGGGTGGGCAGGAGATACTCGGCGGCCCCCACGATGGAGGTGTTGGTAGAAAGGAAGACGTTGCAGGGGCAGTTTGACCGATTGACGATGGGTAGGGTGGTGGGCAGCTGCAGAGGGTGAGGGGGCTGCAGTGTGAGCATGGGGAGAAGGCGAGGCGTAGGCTGGTCCACCAGCTGCAGTACCAGGCAGCATCAAGGGAAATTCTGCAGGTGAAGGCGGCGAAGGGGAATGTGGTATTGGACTCAAAAGGATAAATGAGGTGTTGAAGGCCTTCTACCAGGGGCTGTATAGGTCTGAGTTGGTGGGGGAGGTGGCAGATGTGGGCAGTTCCTGGATGGAAGGAGCTCCTGGAGTTGGAGGAGGGGTAGAGGCCGTCACTAGAGGCAGCCATTGGGGTTAAGGGAGGTAATGGAGTGTATTGGTAGGATGAAGGCAGGGTAGGCAATGGCTTTCCAGTGGAATTTTATAAGCAGTTTATGACGGAGTTGCCCCTTCCCAGTTGTTGTGTATATTCAGCGAGGTGGTGGAAGAGGGAGATCTGTCGGCTACGTTGGCGCAGTCATCGATCTCAGAAAAGAAGGACCCACCGGAGTGTGGGTCCTACAGGCCCATTTCGCTGTTAAACACGGACATGAAGGCCCTGGTGAAAGTGTTGCCGTGTAGGTAGGAGGGGTGTGTGCCGGTGGTGGTTTCTAAGGATCAAACGGATTTTGTGAAGGGGAGTTGGCTCTCCAGTAACATCAGGTGGTGACTGAATGTAATTATGACTCTGGCAAGGGGGTGAGAGCGTGTTTGATTGTTGTATGCATTCCCCATGACGCTGACACACACACACTATAATCATCTTATCTATTGAATGGAAAAAGGCCTTAGGGATGTAGATCGGTCAGGATCCAAATAGGAAGAGGATCCTGGGCAGTACATTCACCTTGATCATCTGCACCCTCCCGCCAGGGAAAGCTGGAGTCCATCCCATCTCTGTGGGTCATTTTTGACTTCGTCCGGCAGACTCACTCCTCCTGGGCTTTCCATCAGTAAATTAAATTCAACTTAGGCCGGGAGTGGGGTACAGTATTTAGCACTGCTGCCAGGGACCCAGGTTTGATTCCTTGAGTGGCTGTTTGCACATTCTCCATGTTTCCTCCGGGTGATCTGAATTTCTCCCACAGTCCAAAGATGTGTAGCTAAAGTGGATTGGTCATGCTAAATTGCCCCTAATATCCAAAGATATGTAGGTTAGGCGGGTTGGCCATGATCGATGCACGAGGTTACGGGGATAGGGTTGGGGAGTGGGTCTCAGTGAAGGGCTTTTTCTGAGGCTCAGTGCACACCTGAGGGGTGAATGGTTTTCTGCACTATTGGAATTCTATGTCATCTGAAATGATAATCGCTTATTGTCACGAGTAGGCTTCAGTGAAGTTACTGTGAAAAGCCCCTAGTTGCCACATTCCGGCGCCTGTCCGGGGAGGCTGGTACGGGAATCGAACCGTGCTGCTGGCCTGCTTGGTCTGCTTTAAAAGCCAGCGATTTAGCCTTGTGAGCTAAACCAGCCCCGGAGGAACCATCTATGTTGTGTTCTTCATTTTAATTCGACTATGCTGTTAGTCTATTTTGTAATATTTTGGGGTGTGCATTGTTATCCTTCTGTTTTTGTATAATCTTACCCTCTTTCCCCACTCACTGTGTTAACCTGTTAGCTGGTTGTTCAATTGATCTGGCATTTCACATAGTGTCTCTGATCCCTAAAATATCCTGCTACATATCCTGCTTATATTGAGCAGGCTGATCATTGCTCGGCACAACATCGAGGGCCGAAGGGCCTGTTCTGTGCTGTACTGTTCTATGTTCTATTTAAGCCAGACAAATAAATGTGTCAAGCTGAGGGAGCAAAGGATGTCAACGTCTTTAAGAGAGAGAGAGACCTGGGTCAAGCTTTGCAGAGTCTGCACCCTCCCTGGATTCACTTCCTTTCCCTTCAGTTGCTGCAAGTGACCAATTGAAGGTGAGAATGAGAAAAGAAATGGAAAGGGGGAGAAAAGAAAGTGTTTTACTCACAGATGTTGGAGACAGGGGGAGATTTCATCCAACTTCCGCTTTGTGACATCACAATGGCGCCCTGCCTCAATCAACCAATAGGAATCACCTTATTCCGCGGTGTCGTCTCCGGGTTGCAGTGCGCATGCGCAGGCGCAGACTCGGGAGGCCGACCCTACCCATTGTTCCCCGTCTTCCTGCACGTGTACGTCCTGGCAAGAAGGTTTCTGACGGCTCCGGCCAGAGCGAGGAACCGCTCGGTGATCTCCGCGGCCCCCCGGGACTGCGCATGTGCGAATGAGAGCCCGCCCACTGACCATCCTGCTGAGGTGTTGACCAATTGAAGTTTGGGAGGACCGGAAGGTCTCTGGTCCTCCAGCCAATCAGAGCGCGGGGTTTGTATGAGTGACAATTGAGCTTCAATGAGACGGAAGCTTCTTCCTTTCTCCAACATCTGTGAGTAAAACACTTTCTTTTCTCCCCCTTTCCATTTCTTTCCTCATTCTCACCTTCAATTAGTCACTTGCAGCAACTGAAGGGAAAGGAACTGAATCCAGGGAGGGTGCAGACTCTGCACACTGGCATGAGCTATAGATGTCTGGAGGGGGAAATGGAGGGAGAAATACCAGGGGTCAAGTTAAAGAAAAGGAAGAATTCAAATTCAAAATGTGTCGGAAATGACGTAACTCTTATCAGGGAAGCATCAAATCACCACTCTTGACCTTGGGGTGAGCCCTCGAGCAGGAACGCCAGAAAAATGAGGAGATGGTCCACAATTATGATGTTTCCTGTGGTGCAAGAGGACACCAGGTATGGGATCGTCCTCAGCAGAAAAAAGTCGTTGATTCTATTATGACTTTGATGTGGGGCTGGAAAGACGGTAAAATCTATACCCTTTGGGTGCAAAGCTCTCCACATAACCCAACTCCTTACAAGCCGGGGCCAACGCCCTACCTTGCAGCGCGAGAGGGGAGGGGGGGGGGGGGGGGTGGTTCCTGGTAACCAGGGGCTTATCTACCAGAGAATTTAAGTGGCCGTTGAAGTCTACAAAATCCACAAAAACCTTCGTAATGAACTCCGGGAAATAATTTGGGGGTCCATAAACATTAATGATAGAAACAACATCTCCATGCACCGAACCTCTAATGATCACATATCTACCTCCTTTGTCCTTGGTGCAGGTTATTTTTCTTAATAAGGATTGTCACACCCCTGCTACTTGAGGAAAATGTGGTAAACAAACCTGCCTCACCCAATCCCACCTCAATTTAAAGTGTTCCTCATCATCCAGATGAGGTTCCTGCAATAAAACTATGTCAAATTTCTCCTTAAGAAAGGAGAGGATCTTTTTCCTTCTGATAGGGATTCCCTGAGAAAATTTGCCGATTAACTGCTGCCATTAGTTAGGCGACAGAGAGAACAGGAACAGATTTCCACACCACAATCGGGCGTGCACCATTACCCCCTCCTCCAACTCACTTTACACCAGAGGCACCAAAGTCTCCCCAAACTGCTCCTTTCACGGATAAAAGCCCCGTCTGTACCAGAGTAGGATAAAGTCAACAACACATAAACCCTCCCATAATAACAAAAATACAAAAGAAACACGACCACAATAGATTCAAGGGGACATTCCTCAATAAGACTGAGGACCCGGAGGATTAACCCCACAGCCAGACTGCTGTTACCCTCAGGATACCTTCTCTGAAATGAGGAGAAGAAAAGAAGGGCCAACAAGGGAATGGGAATCGAATGTCCCTCCCACATTTTAGACCCACCTGTGAAGGCCTGCATCCACCACCACCCACCCTTCATAATAAGCACACAGAACATCTACCAAAACTGAGAAAAGATACTGTGAGTTCCTGTAAGACTCGAGGAGAAGAAGAAAACATTCAATCGGTGCTCACAGAATAACAACTCCCTTGAAGAGGATAAAATATAACAAATTCAGACAATAACACCATGATAGGGAAAGAGTCCAGATTAGAGCCTGAGTTAGTCTGAGCTGCAAACCATCCCTCCAAATCCTTGCCCTTTGTGGATTTAACGAAGACCAAGGCAGTAGTCGGATTATCAAAAGACTTGACGGAGTTGTCGGATACAATTTTCAGGGTCACAGGATAAAGCGACATAATTCACTCCCGCAGCCTTGAGTTCCCTTCAAATTTCATCGAAGCCTCGATGCTTCGTTTGTGTGGCTGCTGAAAAGTCCTGGAAGAAGGAAATCCTCACTCCCTCATGTAGCCAGGTCCCACCTCACCGTACCCGTCTCCAGGACCTACTGGTGATCTTTCAAGTTGTGGATATGAATGATTACAGGCCTGGGATGAAAACTATCCCTCAGCCTCAAAGACAGGATCTGATGCTCTTTCTAATTTAAAACACCCAGGCTTCACATCCAGCATCAGAAATTATGGCAGTGGTCCTCGAAGATCCTAAGGGGAGCCTTACCCTCCACGCCTTCTCGCAGGCCGACGACTCGGATATTCTTTCTCTGACCCTCGGTTCTACAAATCCCCCAGGACCTCCGCCATGCCACTCAGTCAGTTTTCCAAGGATTGAATTGTTGCCTCCGCTGGGGAGGCATCTTGTCAACGTTCAGGATTCTCTTCTCCGAATCATCAAGCTTCTTTAACATAGACATGTAGAAGATAGAAGTAGAGGAGGCCATTCGGCCCTTCTGGCCTGCTCCACTGTTCGTCATAATCGATCATCCAGCTCAATAGCCTAATCCTGCTTTCTCCCCATAACCCTTGATCCCATTGACCTCAAGCACCAAATCTAGCCACCTCTTGAATGCATTCAGCCTTTTAGCCTTGTGATGTGAGTGTTCCTTTCAGAAAGGTCTTCTCTTATCACATGACTTGTAGCACGGCATCAGTGATGTCATTTGTGGGTGGAGCTGGGCTGTGGCTGTCAGGTGAGAGGGGGTTTAGTGTTAGGGTTTCAGTTTGTTACTTTGGACTGCAGAAGAAAGAAGCAGTGTTTCCCTGTTTTTCTCTGTTATTTTAAAAGCTGTTCCAGCGAACTGAAAGCACATTGGGTGCGGCAAACTGTAACTTTAAAGATAGAGTTGCTTTCCAGAAGGAGATTTGAATCTGCTGATTAAAGGCTGGATCTGAATCTTGGGGAAAGGATCAGTCCCATTCAAGTGAGATTACAGTGTGCCGTGCCACGCCCTTGAAAGGGGTTTTGGTTTATTGGATTTTGTATTGAATTGGAACAGCTATGAAGGGGGATTCATTAGAGTTATATACATAGATTACTGTAGCTGTTGTGGTTTTTTATGTTTGTAATTGATAGTAAATTCTTGATAAGTGTTTCATATATATTAACTACATTCTTATAATAAACTTTGTTTTGATAAAAGTGCCGAGGAGGTCTGATGAATCACACCTGAAGTGATGGATCTTGTGCTCATCCTAGCCAAATTCAACATAAAAGTTATAGGTCAGGTGAGCTTCATAATACAATTTGGAGTTTCGAAGCCCTGGCCCATAACAGCTCAACTGTTTCCTGCGGGAATGAATTCCATAGGATCACCACTCTTTGGGTGAAGAAATGTCTCCTCATAAAAAAAGAACAAAGAAAAGTACAGCACAGGAACTTCGGCCCTCCAAGCCTGTGCCGACCATGCTGCCCGACAAAACTACAATCTTCTGCACTTCCTGGGTCCGTATCCCAACTCTGTCTAAATGGTCTCCCCCGAATCCTCAGACTGTGACCCCTGGTTCTGGGTATACCCACCATCGGGACCATCCTCCCTGCATCCACCCTCCTAGTCTGTTAGATTTGATTAGTCTCTGCGACATCCCCGCTCATTCGTCTGAACTCCAGCGAAAACAATCCTAACCTCGTCAATCTCTCTGCATACGTCAGTGCCGCCATCCCCGGAATCGACCTGGTAAACCTTCGCTGCACTCCCTCGAGAGCAAGACCATCCTTCCTCGGAAAAAGAGACCAAAACTGCACACAATATTCCAGGTGTGGCCTCACCAAGACCCTGTATCATTGCAACAATACATCCCTGCTCCTGTACTCAACCTCTCGCAATGAAAGCCAACTTACCATTATCCTTCTTTACCGCCTGCTGCACCTGCATGCTTACCTTCAGCAGCTGGGGCACAAGGACACCCAGGTCCCGCTGCACTCTTCCCTCTCCCAATTTACAGTCATTCAGGTAGTAATCTGCCTTCTTGTTTTTGCTTCCAAATTGAATAACCTGACATTTATCCAAATTATACTGCACCTGCTATTGGTTTGCCCACTTGCCCAACCTGTCCAGTTCATGCTGAAGGTTCTCTGCATCTTCGTGACAGTTCACCCTCCCACCCATCTTGGTATCATCGGCAAACTTTGAGATGTTACATTTTATTCTGTCGACCACTCATTAGTGTATATTGTGAATAGCTGGGGATCCAGCACCGATCCCTGTGGCACTCCACTAGTTACTGCCTGCCAATTTGAAAATGATCCGTTGATGCATACCCTTTGTTTCCTTTCTGCCAACCAGTTTTCTATCCATCTCAATACACTTCCATCAATGTGCTTTAATCATGCAAGATAATCTCTTGTGCGAGACTTTGTCAAACGCTTTCTGAAAGTCCAAATGTACCACATTCACTGGCTCCCCCTTGTCAACTCTACTAGTTGATTACTCTTCGTGGTATTTTACAGCTCGGCCTCATGAGCTCACAAATATTGAGTCAGCTCACTCAGTCTCTGGTCAATAACACGGAGAATAAGACCATAAGACATAGGAGTGGAAGTAAGGCCATTCGGCCCATCGAGTCCACTCCGCCATTCAATCATGGCTGATGGGCATTTCAACTCCACCTCCCAGCATTCTCCCCATAGCCCTTAATTCCTCGCGACATCAAGAATTTATCTATCTCTGCCTTGAAGCCATTTAGCGTCCCGGCCTCCACTGCACTCTGCGGCAATGAATTCCACAGGCCCACCACTCTCTGGCTGAAGAAATGTCTCCGCATTTCTGTTTTGAATTTACCCCCTCTAATTCTAAGGCTGTGCCCACGGGTCCTCGACTCCTCGCCTAACGGAAACAGTTTCTTTGCGTCCATCCTTTCTAAGCCATGTATTATCTTGTAAGTTTCTATTAGATCTCCCCTTAACCTTCTGAACTCCAATGAATACAATCCCAGGAACGCCAGCCGTTCCTCATATGCTAGACCCGCCATTCCAGGGATCATCCGTGTGAATCTCCGCTGGACACGCTCCAGTGCCAGTATGTCCTTCCTGAGATGTGGGGCCCAAAACTGGACACAGTACTCCAAATGGGGCCTAACCAGAGCCTTATAAAGGCTCAGTAGCACATCGCTGCTTTTATATTCCAACCCTCTTGAGATAAATGACAACATAGCATTCGCTTTCTTAATCACGGATTCAACCTGCATGTTTACCTTTAGGGAATCCTCGACTAGCACTCCCAGATCCCTTTGTACTTTGGCATTATGAATTTTCTCACCGTTTAGAAAGTAGTCTATGCTTGGATTCTTTTTTCCAAAGTGCAAGACCTCACATTTTCTCACGTTGAAATGCATCAGCCATTTCCTGCACCACTCTCCCAAACTGTCTAGATCCTTCTGCAGCCTCCCCACTTCCTCAGCACTACCTGCCTGACCACCTAACTTCGTATCATCAGCAAACTTCGCTAGAATGCCCCCAGTCCCTTCATCCAGATCATTAATATATATGGTGAACAGCTGCGGCCCCAACACTGAACCCTGTGGGACACCGCTGGTCACCGGCTGCCATTCCGAAAAAGAACCTTTTATCCCAACTCTCTGCCTTCTGTCAGACAGCCAATCCTCAACCCATGCCAGTAGCTCACCTCGAACACCATGGGCCCTCACCTTACTCAGCAGCCTCCTGTGTGGCACCTTATCAAAGGCCTTTTGGAAATCCAGATAGACCACATCCACTGGGTTTCCCTGGTCTAACCTACTTGTCACCTCCTCAAAGAATTCTAACAGGTTTGTCAGGCACGACCTCCCCTTACTAAATCCATGTTGACTTGTTCATGTTGGCAGTCATTATTTTGACCGCCTCCGAGAGAGCCCCGGAGAGCGGGGAGTCGTGAGACCTCCAGAGGGTCAGGCCGCCATGTTGAAAAAGTGTCTCCGAGCCCTCTCCGGCGCCTGTTTGGGTACACTCGGGAGAATTCAGATTATCCAATTTAACTCACAAGTACGTCTTTCGGGACTTGTGGGAGGAAACCGGAGCACCCGGAGGAAACCCACGCAGGCATGGGGAGAAGGTGCAGACTCCGCACGGACAGTGACCCAAGCCAGGATTTGAACCCGGGTCCCTGACGCTGTAAAGCAACAGTGCTACCCACTGTGCTACCATGCCTCAGTCATCAAGTATTTTCAGGACCGAGATTGATATGTTTCCAGATATTGAAGATATCAAGGGATATGAGGAATAGTTTGGGAAAATGGTGCATAGGTGGATTGGCCAATGAGCTCATTGAATGGTTGAGCAGGCTAGATGAGCTGAATAGCCGACTGCAGCTCCTATTTGTTATGGTGTATGTGTCCAGGACAGGAAGCAGTGAGCATGGATCTGTCAATCAGCCTGAATCAGCACCTTCAGGAGAATTGGGAGGGTGAATATTAGATACAGCAGAGTGAGAATGGAGGGAGAGTGTGTGGGATGGAGATTTACAGCTTTGGGGAATGAAAGAGGAAAGAATGTTCCAGAGAAACTGGAATTGTTTGTTTTGAATTTCTATCCCGTACTGACAGTGATTTCTGTTATAAATTGTCTCTACAGGATATTAGAAGAGGAGGAATTACAGACAGAAATCTCAAACGTCACGTCTCGATCTGACTGAGTCACTTGATTCATCGGGGCCTGAATTTCATCGGCCTTTGAATCTAGAAGGAGAAATGTTTGCCCGATCTGTCTATTTTAAAAGATTTTAAACGTCAGTGTGACTGGAAAAGCACAGAGACACACACACCCGAGTGAGAGTGTTGCAGAGCACTGACTGTGGAAAGAGCTTTAACCAGTTACACAGCCTGAAAAATCATCACATAATTCACAGCGGGGAGAGACCGTACACGTGTTCTGTGTGTGGATGAAGCTCCAAATCGTCAGAGCTGGAAAAACACAAAGAGGCCTCAAACATGGAGAAACCGTGGAAATGTGGGGATTGTGGGAAGGGATACAGATCTCCATCAGAGCTGGAAACTCATCAACGCAGTCACACTGGGGAGAGGCCATTCACCTGCTCTCAGTGTGAGAAGGGATTCACTCAATTATCCAGCCTGCAGACACACCAGCGAGTTCACACTGGGGAGAAGCCATTCACTTGCTCTCAGTGTGAGAAGGGATTCACTCAATTATCTAGCCTGCAGAGACACCAACAAGTTCACACTGGGGAGAGACCGTTCACCTGTTCTCAGTGTGGGAAGGGATTGACTCGGTTATCCGGCCTGCGAATACACCAGCGAGTTCACACTGTGGAGAGACCATTCACCTGCTCTCAGTGTGGGAAGGGATTCACTCAATTATCCAGCCTGCAGAAACACAAGCTAATTCACACTGGGGAGAGACCATTCACCTGCTCTCCGTGTGGGAAGGGATTCACTCAGTTGTCCCACTTGCAGAAACACCAGCGTGTTCATACTGGGGAAAGACCATTCATCTGCTCTCAGTGTGAGAAGGGATTCACTCAGTTATCCAGCCTGCAAAGACACCAGCGAGTTCACACTGGGCAGAGGTTGTTCACCTGCTTTCAATGTGAGAAGGGATTCACTGAGTTATCCAGCCTGAAGTCGCACCAGCGAAATCACACCAGGGAGAAGCCATTCACCTGCTCTCAGTGTGGGATGGGATTCATTCAGGTATCCAAGCTGAAGAGGCACCAGCGACTTCACCCTGGAGAGAAGTCATTTGGCTGCTTTCAGTGTGGGAAGGGATTCACTGAGTTATCGTACCTGCTGACACACCAACAAGTTCACAAGTGATCACTGAGGTTGGACTCTGCTGTTATTGCTGCTGTGAATCACATCCAAGATTGAACCATGTTCATTCTGACACTTGGTAAAGTGGGAGGGTCGCAGGGTTTCTTTCTGCTGGACTGGCCGGTCTCACGACTTTGCTTCCAGTGGGCTGATGCTCTTTGAGCCTGGAAGAGCACATTTCCACTGGAATGATCCACAAAAGCTGATGATGGACATTTATTTTATCCTGGATGACAAATGGTGGTTTTACCACTACTACAGATAGATCTCAAGTAAAAACAGGAAGTGCTGGCAAATGGGATTAGGTAGGCAGGTCAGGTGTTTTCCATGTGTTGGTGCAGACACGATGGGCTGAAGGGCCTCTTCTGCACTGTATTATTCTGTGATTCTGAGGTGGTAGAAACACCATCTTCACTTCCAGATGAGGCTCCAGCACCGGATGCATCCAGAGATACTGAGGGAACTGAGTGGAAATTACAGAGGCAGTAGTGATAATTTTCCAGTCTTCCTTAGACACAGGGCTGGTGCCAAAGAACTGGAGAATTATGAATGTTACTCCCTTGTTCCAAAAGGGATTCAAGGATAAAGCCGGAAACGACAGACCAGTCAGTCTGACTTCAGTGGTTGGGAAACGTCTGGAACTATAGTTTGGGGCTGAATCAATAGTCACTTAGACAAGTGCAGGAAAATTAAAGAAAACCAGCCTGGATTAATTTGGAGAAAATTATGTTTAAATAACTTGCTGGAGTGTTTTGTGGACGTGACAGAGAAGGTTGATGAGAGCAGCACTATTGATGTGGTGTATACGGATTCTCAAAAGACATTTGACACAGAATCACACAACCGACTTGTGAGAAAAATATAATTTCAGGAATAAAAGGGAAAGTTGACACTTGGATAAGGAATTGGCTCAGAAGTGACAGGAACAGAGAGTAGTGAGAAATGGTTGTGTTTCAGACTGGAGGAAGGTTTGTAGTGGAATTCCCCAGGTGTCAGTGTTGGGACTCTTGCTCTTCCTGATATATATTCATGACCCAGACTGTGGTGTTCAGGGTTTGGTGGTAAAATTTGCCAATGATACGAAGATTGGAAACATTGTCAACTGTGATGAGGATAGTCTTGAATTTCAAAGGGACATTGACAGGCTGGCAGATTGGATAGACAAGTGGCAGATGAAGTTCAGTACACAAAAGTGTGAGAGGTGATTTATTTTGGCAGGAAGAATATGGAGAGACAGTATAAAATAAAGGGAAAAACTTTAAAGGAGGTGCAGGAACAAAGCGACCTCGGTGTATGTGTACATAAGTGATTAAAGGTGGTAGGGCATGTTGAGAGAGCAGTTAATAAAGCAGATAGTATCTTCGACTTTATTATTTGGAGAGGCAGTGACATAGTGGTATTGTCGCTGGACGAGTAATCCAGAGACCCAGGGTGATGATCTGGGAACCCGGGTTCGAATCCCACAACAGCAGGTGCTGGATTTAAACTCAATAAAATATCTGGAATTAAAAGTCAAATGATGACCATGATACCATTGCCGATTATCATTAAAAGCCATCTGGTTCACTAAGGTTAGCACTGTTGCTTCATAGCACCAGGGTACCTCCAGGTTTGATTCCCAGCTTGGTCACTGTCTGTGTGGAGTCTGAACGTTCTCCCTGTGTCTGCGCGGGTTTCCTCCGGGTGCCTCAGTTTCCTCCCACAAGTCCCGAAAGATGTGCTGTTCGGTAAATTGGACATTCTGAATTCTCCCTCTGTGTACCCGAACAGGCACCGGAATGTGGTGATGAGGGACTTTTCACAGTAACTTCATTGCAGTGCTAATGTTAGCCTACTTGTGACAATAAAGATTATTATTATTATAAGATTGATCTCTCCCTTCATACGTCGGAATAAAGCTTTGAAACATGATCCCGAGACTCTCCTGGTGGGGACTGGATTGTCACTCAACAGTCACCATCATCATTCTCAGCCTCAGAAGATTATGTTTGATGAGTGATTCAAAAAAATTATTTCGCTGAGGACAATTCATTACATAATGATACTGAGAATCAATGTTGAAAACACAGATTAATCACCCTGTGTATTTCCTGGGTTCAACCCCCTAAGGTTACCATCCATGACTCATATTTCATTTCAACACTGAAATTGGTTGACAGTTGATCATTTTCACATCACTTGTCAGCAGACAATATGTCAGAACATTTTGTGTATTTGAAACTCGGCCACAATGAAATCATTTGCCTCACTGTGAGTTGTCTGTATTTGATACAAAAGTATCTGAAATCTGTGTTTTCGCAATATTCAAATCATCCTTGACCGAGTCTCAAAATACTTTACTCATGAGCTTGCATTTTGCTGTTAATGATAAAGCCATATCTAGCTTCTTTCAGGGTAAGGAAGTAACCTGTGTCTACATCAGCTTCACTGTTCCATTTCAGATATTGTTCTCTCTCCGAGAAAATTGACAGATAATCAAAGTCTGAGATTATCTAATATCCTCTGCCATTCTGTACCTAAAATTGTCAGCAGCAATGTGCTTCTTCATAGAGAGTATAGAGAATAAAACTTATTACACGAAGAACCAAAGTTTAGCGCTGATTCTCTGCCATACCTTGAACAGGTTTATTTCCAAATATAGCAAAGGAAACGCAGACTCCCTGTTGCTCGTCCCACCCCCTACCCCACCCACCTATCCCCACTCTTCAGTGCCCAGTCCTCCTCACCTGAAGGTGCTGACTCTCAGGTTCAGTTTCACTCTCACCTATTGCCCTCCCCAATATGTCACCCAGGTGTCTAAATTTTTGCACCTGAAATTAACAAACTGTTTTGCTAAGGGGGGCGTCACAATCAATTCCAGTGACTACCCACATGCGCTTCGTGTCTGGGTGGGGTCACTCCCCCCACCCCCACTTTCTATCCCAGTCTCAGGGGTTTGGAGACTGGGCTCCGGATGAGTAATGGCGGCTGCAGCTCCCACAATCCCGCGCGCGTTAGAGAAAGCCCTCTATCCACCGCACGGGCAGGCGGCCCATGACTGCGCATGTCCAAGGGAGAAGGAAAGCTGCGCATGTGCGAGCCAGAGCCCGCCCTGACCTTCCGAATGACGTATGGACCAATGGGAAGGTTGGAGGACCGGAAGGACTCCGGTCCATCAGCCAATCAGCACGCGGCCTTTGTGCAAATGAAGACTTAAACTTCCTCCTGTGTCAAACATCTGTGAGTGAAACACTTTCTTTTCTCCCCCTTTTCATTTCTTTTCTCATTCTCACCTTCAATTGGTCACTTGCAGCAACTGAAGGGAAAGGAAGTGAATCCAGGGAGGGTGCAGACTCTGCAAAGCTTGGCCCAGGTCTCTCACTCTCTTAAAGACATTGACATCCTTTGCTCCCTCAGCTTGACACATTGAATTGTCTGGCTAAAAGGATGGTCTTGTTCCCAATGTTCACAATTAAATGGCTGCTTTCCCCAGGAGATGGCTGACATTTAAGGGGACCGTAAATTGATATCGGACAGAGATATGTATTTTTAAATGGTACAGATTTGATATACTTATGATCCTGCCATAAAGAATTTTTTATAATTTCTAGTCTTGTAATATAGTACTGTAGCGATATATATTTCCAGCGAAAGAGTCATTATGGCACAGAAGGAGTCCATTCGGTCACTCGACTCCATGCCAACGCTCCATCAGTCTCATTCCCCCTCGATATTAGATACCGCAGAGTGAGAATGGAGGGACAGTGTGTGGGATGGAGATTTACAGCATTTGGGGGAAAGAGAGAGAAATAATGTTCCATAGGAAACTAGAATTGCTGTTCTGAGTTTTTATTCTGTACAAACAGTTGAGTTTTGTCAACTCCTTTTACAGGGTTTAGAAGAGGAGAATTTACAGACGGTAATCTCAAACCAAACCTCGCGCCAAGATCCGACAGAGTCACTTCATTCATCATGACCTGAATATCGTTGGTCTTTGAATCTGGAATAAGAAATGCTCGTCTGCTTTAAAAAAAAAAAATTTAGAGTACCAATTATAGTTTTCCAATTAAGGAGCAATTTAGTGCAGCCAATCCACCTAACCTGCGCATCTTTGGGTTGTGGGGTGAAACCCATGCAGACATTGGGAGAATCTCCAAATTCCACAGACAGTGACCCGGGGCGGGATCAAACCCGGGTCCTCAGTGCCGTGGGCAGCAGTGCTAACCACTGCACTACCGTGCAGCCCACTTTAAAAATCAGTATCACTGGAACAGCTTCAATACCCACACACCCGAGTGAGAGTGTTCCAGTGCTGTCACTGTCGAAAGATCTTTATCCAGCTACACTTCCAAAAAGTGTCACATCATTCACAGTAGGGAGAAACCATACACGTGTTCTTCAACTGATTGTGAAACCTGGAGAGACACAAGGACACGGGGCAACATGGAGAAACCATGGAAATGTGGGGACTGTGGGAATGGATTCAGACGCCCATCTCAGCTAGAAATTCATCGACACAGTCACACTGGGGATAGGCCGTTCATCTGCTCTGAGTGTGAGAAGGGATTCAGGAATTCATCCAACTTAGCATCACACAAGCTAGTTCACTCCGGAGAGAAACCATTCAGCTGCTCTGCGTGTGAGAAAGGATTCAGATCCTCATCTAAACTGGCGATTCACCAACGTATTCACACTGGGGAGAAGCCGTTCACTTGCGCTGAATGTAAGAAGAGATTCACTCAGTTAACAAACCTGCAGACACACCAGCGAGTTCACACCGGGGCGAGGCAATTCACCTGCTCTGTGTGTGGGAAGGGGTTTCGCGAGTCATCTGCTCTGCGGAAACACCAGCGAGTTCACACCGGGGAGAGGCCATTCACCTGCTCGACGTGTGGGAAGAGATTCAGTGATTCATCTGCCCTGTTGACACACCAGCAAGTTCACACTGGGAAGAGACCGTTCACCTGCTCTGTGTGTGGGAAGGGATTCACTCAGTCACCTAACCTGCTGAGGCACCAGCGAGTTCACAAGCGATTACAGGGGTTGGATTCTGCTGTTATTGTTGCTGCTAATCACATCCAGGACTGGCTGGATTTGCGACTTTGCTTCCAGTGGGCTGATGCTTTTTGAGCCTCGGCAGGAGCATTTCCACCGAAATGATCCACAAAAGCCGATGATGGACATTTATTTTATCCTGGTTAGTAAGTAGTGTTTTCCCCTAATACAGGGTGATCTAAAATAAATATGTTTGTCTCTGTTCAATTGAGTCTACAGCACGGTTCCACATTCTCACCACTCGCTGGGTAAAGAGGTGGAATTGCATGAAATTGCTATTGGATTATTGAACCCCTTCATAATCTTAAAGACTTCCACCAGGTCACCCTTCAGTCTCAGGCGGCACGGTGGCACAGTGGTTAGCACTGCTGCCTCATGACGCTAAGGACCTGGGGTCGATCCCAGCTCCGGGTCATTGTCCATGTGCTGTGTGGAGTTTGCACATTCTCCCCGTATTAAGTAGATCTCACACCCCACAACCCAGAGATGTGCAGGGTAGGTGAATTGGCCACGTTAAATTGCCCCTTAGTTGGAAAAACAATTGGATACTCTAAATTTAAGAAAGAAAATTGAAAACATTTTTTTGAAATAAATGTTTAAAAAGACTACCCTTCAATCTTTTCTCTGGAAAAAAGCAGCTCCAGCCTTTCCTGGGGATGAATTGCTCTCAGTTCTGGTAGTATTCTTGTGAATCTTTGTTGCACCTTCTCCAGTGCCTCTATTTCTTTTTTCTAAATGGAGATGACAAATGTTGACAGTGCTCCCAGTGTAGTCTAACCCTGGTTCTAAACAAGTTGAACATAAATCCCTGCTTTTCAATTCTATCCCTCCAGAATGGAACCCTATATCTGGGCCCCACACTTTAGGAAAGGTGTGAAGTTCTCAGAGAGGGTGCCAAGGAGATTTACGTGAATGGCACCAGGGATAAGGGAGTTGTGAGTTGGGGAGACTGGAGCAGCTGAAATTTCTCTCTTTAGATCCTAGTCATTACGGCAGGCAAGGAGGCAAACCAGCTCATTGAATCCATGAGTAAAGCGTTAAATGTGTTCCCCCTTTCATTCGTCTACCATCAGCTAATGGGAACAGCTTTTCTTTAACCACCATATCTCAACCTGTTGCAATCACATCCACCTCTATCAAACCTCCCCTCAACCTCCTTTGCTCCAATGTGAACAACCCCAGCTTCTCCAGCCGAACCTCGTGGTTAAAATCC
This sequence comes from Scyliorhinus canicula, assembly GCF_902713615.1. NCBI lineage: Eukaryota > Metazoa > Chordata > Chondrichthyes > Carcharhiniformes > Scyliorhinidae > Scyliorhinus > Scyliorhinus canicula. The sequence goes on from NC_052162.1 coordinate 118,120,807, forward strand.
CTCATCCCTGGAACCATTCTGGTAAATCTCCTCTCCACCCTCTCGAGGAGCATCACATCCTCCCTAAAGTGTGGTCACCCAGAACTGGACTCAATACTCTAGTTGTGGCCTAACCAGAGCTTTGGAAAGGTTCAACATAACTTCCCTGCTTTTGTTCTCAATCCCTCTCTTTCTAAAGTCCAAGATCCCATTTTCTACAAACAGGAATATCAGAACCTTTTCTGCTGGAACATAAAAAGCATTTGAATTACCTTCTTAAAGTTGCTGAAGAAGATTTTGACCAGTGAAGGAAGGAGTTGTTGACACAGAAAGAAGCCATTTTGAACTTGCTGTCTCCAAAAGAGAATCCAAAATGTTGGAGTCTGGGAAACGAACTGAAAAATGAAGCTCCACTGACAACTGAGCCAGAAGAAGAGAGTTTAAATGTGGGATTGACCGGGACATTCCCTTTGGATTGAAACAATGGGGAAACTACAAACAGTGAAGAAGATAAAGTTCAAAAGGTGAACTCTGAACAGACTGTTTTCAAAACTGAACTGGAAAACTCACGTCTGAACAGCAATGGGGACTCTTCTCTCGCAGAAGGAACTTTGGACGATAATTATCGGAAGAAGGAAAGTTTCAGAAAACACAGCAAGCAGTAACGTTTTCCATCTTCAGTGGACTGTGATTCCTGGACATGGAATTCAGCAGTGTGCTGATAGACTGGTGAAAGTGAAGGGGACAATGGAGGGATTATTCTGCCTATTGCAGGTTATCAGATATTTAAACACAGGAAAACTTGCAATGTTTAAATTAGGAGCAGGAGTCGGCCATTCAGCCCTTCGAGCCTGCTCCACCATTCACTAAGATCATGGCCGTTGTGAATATATACAGCGCGTTGTAAGTTGTAATATTCTAAATAGGATATTGCGAGGGTGATACATTTTCATTTTTGCTGGGAAAATGTTGCAAATACCTCATTTCTTAATTCATGTTTCAGAAATAAAACTTTTAGTTTGGGAATTAGATTTTTTTTAAAAGGAAGATAAATGGAAAATCTGGGTTGAGAATCTGACAAAAACCCTTTCGGAGAATTCACGATCACAAAGTGTGGCCTATGTTGACTTGAAGTCAAAGCTGGAAGGGTAAGATCTGTAAAAGGGTAGCTGGGCTCTTTTAGCTGGAGACGTGGAGACATCGAGTCTGACAATTACTGTCCTGTCTTTGTTACAGAGGTGAATTCTTCATGCAGACCTCAGGGTCAGGTTTGGTTTTGAAGCTGAAAGTCCATTAATTTAAGCATCTGTTGGACGTCCCAATGAGTCTGTGTTACCATGGGGATAAGTGATTCAGGGTGGGGCCTTGGTTGGAATTCTGGGTGTTTCTCACAGAAAGCAGGCAGTCTGTAGTTCGTTTGGAAGCAGTCAACAGTGGGAGCAGGAGCCGTGAACCAGCTGCGGGAGCAGGAGCTGGGAACCAGCTGTGGGAGCAGGAGCTGTGAACCAGCTGTGGGAGCAGGAGCTGGGAACCAGCTGTGGGAGCAGGAGCTGGGAACCAGCAGCGGGAGCAGGAGCTGGGAACCAGCTGTGGGAGTAGGAGCTGTAAATCAGCTGCGGGAGCAGGAGCTGGGAACCAGCTGTGGGAGCAGGAGCTGGGAACCAGCTGTGAGAGCAGGAGCTGTGAACCAGCTGTAGGAACAGGAGCTGTGAACCAGCTGTGGGAGCAGGAGCTGTGAACCAGCTGTGAGAGCAGGAGCGGTGACCCAGCTGTAGGAACAGGAGCTGTGAACCAGCTGTGGGAGCAGGAGCTGTGACCCAGCTGTAGGAACAGGAGCGGTGAACCAGCTGCGGGAGCAGGAGCTGTGTACCAGCTGTGGGAGCAGGAGCTGGGAACCAGCTGTGGGAGCAGGAGCAGTGAACCAGCTGTGGGAGCAGGAGCTGGGAACCAGCTGTGGGAGCAGGAGCTGGGAACCAGCTGTGGGAGCAGGAGCTGGGAACCAGCTGTGGGAGCAGCAGCTGGGAACCAGCTGTGGGAGCAGGAGCGGTGACCCAGCTGTAGGAACAGGAGCTGGGAACCAGCTGTGGGAGCAGGAGCTGGGAACCAGCTGTGGGAGCAGGAGCAGTGACCCAGCTGTGGGAGCAGGAGCTCGGAACCAGCTGTGGGAGCAGGAGCTGAGCAGGAGCTGTGAACGAGCTGTGAGCCAGTATGGGAGCAGGAGTTGTGAACCACTGTGGGAGCAGGAGCTGGGAACCAGCTGTGGGAGCAGGAGCTGTGAACCAGCTGTGGGAGCAGGAGCTGGGAACCAGCTGTGGGAGCAGGAGCTGGGAACCAGCAGCGGGAGCAGGAGCTGGGAACCAGCTGTGGGAGTAGGAGCTGTAAATCAGCTGCGGGAGCAGGAGCTGGGAACCAGCTGTGGGAGCAGGAGCTGGGAACCAGCTGTGAGAGCAGGAGCTGTGAACCAGCTGTGGGAGCAGGAGCGGTGAACCGACTGTGGGAGCAGGAGCTGGGAACCAGCTGTGGGAGCAGGAGCTGTGAACCAGCTGTGGGAGCAGGAGCTGGGAACCAGCTGTGGGAGCAGGAGCTGGGAACCAGCAGCGGGAGCAGGAGCTGGGAACCAGCTGTGGGAGTAGGAGCTGGGAACAAGCTGTGGGAGCAGGAGCTGGGAACCAGCTGTGGGAGCAGGAGCTGGGAACCAGCTGTGGGAGTAGGAGCTGTAAATCAGCTGCGGGAGCAGGAGCTGGGAACCAGCTGTGGGAGCAGGAGCTGGGAACCAGCTGTGAGAGCAGGAGCGGTGACCCAGCTGTAGGAACAGGAGCTGTGAACCAGCTGTGGAAGCAGGATCTGTGAACCAGCTGTGGGAGCAGGAGCGGTGAACCAGCTGCGGGAGCAGGAGCTGTGTACCAGCTGTGGGAGCAGGAGCTGGGAACCAGCTGTGGGAGCAGGAGCAGTGAACCAGCTGTGGGAGCAGGAGCTGGGAACCAGCTGTGGGAGCAGGAGCTGGGAACCAGCTGTGGGAGCAGGAGCTGGGAACCAGCTGTGGGAGCAGCAGCTGGGAACCAGCTGTGGGAGCAGGAGCGGTGACCCAGCTGTAGGAACAGGAGCTGTGAACCAGCTGTGGAAGCAGGATCTGTGAACCAGCTGTGGGAGCAGGAGCGGTGAACCAGCTGCGGGAGCAGGAGCTGTGTACCAGCTGTGGGAGCAGGAGCTGGGAACCAGCTGTGGGAGCAGGAGCAGTGAACCAGCTGTGGGAGCAGGAGCTGGGAACCAGCTGTGGGAGCAGGAGCTGGGAACCAGCTGTGGGAGCAGGAGCTGGGAACCAGCTGTGGGAGCAGCAGCTGGGAACCAGCTGTGGGAGCAGGAGCGGTGACCCAGCTGTAGGAACAGGAGCTGTGACCCAGCTGTGGGAGCAGGAGCTCGGAACCAGCTGTGGGAGCAGGAGCTGAGCAGGAGCTGTGAACGAGCTGTGAGCCAGTATGGGAGCAGGAGCTGTGAACCACTGTGGGAGCAGGAGCTCGGAACCAGCTGTGGGAGCAGGAGCTGTGAACCAGCTGGGGGAGCAGGAGCTGTGAACAAGCTGTGGGAGCAGGAGCTGTGAACCAGCTGTGGGAGCAGGAGCTGGGAACCAGCTGTGGGAGCAGGAGCTGGGAACCAGCAGCGGGAGCAGGAGCTGGGAACCAGCTGTGAGAGCAGGAGCTGTGAACCAGCTGTAGGAACAGGAGCTGTGAACCAGCTGTGGGAGCAGGAGCTGTGAACCAGCTGTGAGAGCAGGAGCGGTGACCCAGCTGTAGGAACAGGAGCTGTGAACCAGCTGGGGGAGCAGGAGCGGTGAACCAGCTGCGGGAGCAGGAGCTGTGTACCAGCTGTGGGAGCAGGAGCTGGGAACCAGCTGTGGGAGCAGGAGCAGTGAACCAGCTGTGGGAGCAGGAGCTGGGAACCAGCTGTGGGAGCAGGAGCTGGGAACCAGCTGTGGGAGCAGGAGCTGGGAACCAGCTGTGGGAGCAGCAGCTGGGAACCAGCTGTGGGAGCAGGAGCGGTGACCCAGCTGTAGGAACAGGAGCTGGGAACCAGCTGTGGGAGCAGGAGCTGGGAACCAGCTGTGGGAGCAGGAGCAGTGACCCAGCTGTGGGAGCAGGAGCTCGGAACCAGCTGTGGGAGCAGGAGCTGAGCAGGAGCTGTGAACGAGCTGTGAGCCAGTATGGGAGCAGGAGTTGTGAACCACTGTGGGAGCAGGAGCTGGGAACCAGCTGTGGGAGCAGGAGCTGTGAACCAGCTGTGGGAGCAGGAGCTGGGAACCAGCTGTGGGAGCAGGAGCTGGGAACCAGCAGCGGGAGCAGGAGCTGGGAACCAGCTGTGGGAGTAGGAGCTGTAAATCAGCTGCGGGAGCAGGAGCTGGGAACCAGCTGTGGGAGCAGGAGCTGGGAACCAGCTGTGGGAGCAGGAGCTGGGAACCAGCTGTGGGAGCAGGAGCGGTGAACCGGCTGTGGGAGCAGGAGCTGGGAACCAGCTGTGGGAGCAGGAGCTGTGAACCAGCTGTGGGAGCAGGAGCTGGGAACCAGCTGTGGGAGCAGGAGCTGGGAACCAGCAGCGGGAGCAGGAGCTGGGAACCAGCTGTGGGAGTAGGAGCTGTAAATCAGCTGCGGGAGCAGGAGCTGGGAACCAGCTGTGGGAGCAGGAGCTGGGAACCAGCTGTGAGAGCAGGAGCGGTGACCCAGCTGTAGGAACAGGAGCTGTGAACCAGCTGTGGAAGCAGGATCTGTGAACCAGCTGTGGGAGCAGGAGCGGTGAACCAGCTGCGGGAGCAGGAGCTGTGTACCAGCTGTGGGAGCAGGAGCTGGGAACCAGCTGTGGGAGCAGGAGCAGTGAACCAGCTGTGGGTGCAGGAGCTGTGAACCAGCTGTGGGAGCAGGAGCTGTGAGCCAGCTGTGGGAGCAGGAGCAGTGAACCAGCTGTGGGAGCAGGAGCTGGGAACCAGCTGTGGGAGCAGGAGCTGGGAACCAGCAGCGGGAGCAGGAGCTGGGAACCAGCTGTGGGAGTAGGAGCTGTAAATCAGCTGCGGGAGCAGGAGCTGGGAACCAGCTGTGGGAGCAGGAGCTGGGAACCAGCTGTGAGAGCAGGAGCTGTGAACCAGCTGTGGGAGCAGGAGCGGTGAACCGACTGTGGGAGCAGGAGCTGGGAACCAGCTGTGGGAGCAGGAGCTGTGAACCAGCTGTGGGAGCAGGAGCTGGGAACCAGCTGTGGGAGCAGGAGCTGGGAACCAGCAGCGGGAGCAGGAGCTGGGAACCAGCTGTGGGAGTAGGAGCTGTAAATCAGCTGCGGGAGCAGGAGCTGGGAACCAGCTGTGGGAGCAGGAGCTGTGAACCAGCTGTGGGAGCAGGAGCTGGGAACCAGCTGTGGGAGTAGGAGCTGGGAACAAGCTGTGGGAGCAGGAGCTGGGAACCAGCTGTGGGAGCAGGAGCTGGGAACCAGCTGTGGGAGTAGGAGCTGTAAATCAGCTGCGGGAGCAGGAGCTGGGAACCAGCTGTGGGAGCAGGAGCTGGGAACCAGCTGTGAGAGCAGGAGCGGTGACCCAGCTGTAGGAACAGGAGCTGTGAACCAGCTGTGGAAGCAGGATCTGTGAACCAGCTGTGGGAGCAGGAGCGGTGAACCAGCTGCGGGAGCAGGAGCTGTGTACCAGCTGTGGGAGCAGGAGCTGGGAACCAGCTGTGGGAGCAGGAGCAGTGAACCAGCTGTGGGAGCAGGAGCTGGGAACCAGCTGTGGGAGCAGGAGCTGGGAACCAGCTGTGGGAGCAGGAGCTGGGAACCAGCAGTGGGAGCAGCAGCTGGGAACCAGCTGTGGGAGCAGGAGCGGTGACCCAGCTGTAGGAACAGGAGCTGTGACCCAGCTGTGGGAGCAGGAGCTCGGAACCAGCTGTGGGAGCAGGAGCTGAGCAGGAGCTGTGAACGAGCTGTGAGCCAGTATGGGAGCAGGAGCTGTGAACCACTGTGGGAGCAGGAGCTCGGAACCAGCTGTGGGAGCAGGAGCTGTGAACCAGCTGGGGGAGCAGGAGCTGTGAACAAGCTGTGGGAGCAGGAGCTGTGAACCAGCTGTGGGAGCAGGAGCTGGGAACCAGCTGTGGGAGCAGGAGCTGGGAACCAGCAGCGGGAGCAGGAGCTGGGAACCAGCTGTGGGAGTAGGAGCTGTAAATCAGCTGCGGGAGCAGGAGCTGGGAACCAGCTGTGGGAGCAGGAGCTGGGAACCAGCTGTGAGAGCAGGAGCTGTGAACCAGCTGTAGGAACAGGAGCTGTGAACCAGCTGTGGGAGCAGGAGCTGTGAACCAGCTGTGAGAGCAGGAGCGGTGACCCAGCTGTAGGAACAGGAGCTGTGAACCAGCTGGGGGAGCAGGAGCGGTGAACCAGCTGCGGGAGCAGGAGCTGTGTACCAGCTGTGGGAGCAGGAGCTGGGAACCAGCTGTGGGAGCAGGAGCAGTGAACCAGCTGTGGGAGCAGGAGCTGGGAACCAGCTGTGGGAGCAGGAGCTGGGAACCAGCTGTGGGAGCAGGAGCTGGGAACCAGCTGTGGGAGCAGCAGCTGGGAACCAGCTGTGGGAGCAGGAGCGGTGACCCAGCTGTAGGAACAGGAGCTGGGAACCAGCTGTGGGAGCAGGAGCTGGGAACCAGCTGTGGGAGCAGGAGCAGTGACCCAGCTGTGGGAGCAGGAGCTGGGAACCAGCTGTGGGAGCAGGAGCTGAGCAGGAGCTGTGAACGAGCTGTGAGCCAGTATGGGAGCAGGAGTTGTGAACCACTGTGGGAGCAGGAGCTGGGAACCAGCTGTGGGAGCAGGAGCTGGGAACCAGCTGTGGGAGCAGGAGCTGGGAACCAGCTGTGGGAGCAGGAGCTGGGAACCAGCAGCGGGAGCAGGAGCTGGGAACCAGCTGTGGGAGTAGGAGCTGTAAATCAGCTGCGGGAGCAGGAGCTGGGAACCAGCTGTGGGAGCAGGAGCTGGGAACCAGCTGTGGGAGCAGGAGCTGTGAACCAGCTGTGGGAGCAGGAGCGGTGAACCGACTGTGGGAGCAGGAGCTGGGAACCAGCTGTGGGAGCAGGAGCTGTGAACCAGCTGTGGGAGCAGGAGCTGGGAACCAGCTGTGGGAGCAGGAGCTGGGAACCAGCAGCGGGAGCAGGAGCTGGGAACCAGCTGTGGGAGTAGGAGCTGTAAATCAGCTGCGGGAGCAGGAGCTGGGAACCAGCTGTGGGAGCAGGAGCTGGGAACCAGCTGTGAGAGCAGGAGCGGTGACCCAGCTGTAGGAACAGGAGCTGTGAACCAGCTGTGGAAGCAGGATCTGTGAACCAGCTGTGGGAGCAGGAGCGGTGAACCAGCTGCGGGAGCAGGAGCTGTGTACCAGCTGTGGGAGCAGGAGCTGGGAACCAGCTGTGGGAGCAGGAGCAGTGAACCAGCTGTGGGTGCAGGAGCTGTGAACCAGCTGTGGGAGCAGGAGCTGTGAGCCAGCTGTGGGAGCAGGAGCAGTGAACCAGCTGTGGGAGCAGGAGCTGGGAACCAGCTGTGGGAGCAGGAGCTGGGAACCAGCAGCGGGAGCAGGAGCTGGGAACCAGCTGTGGGAGTAGGAGCTGTAAATCAGCTGCGGGAGCAGGAGCTGGGAACCAGCTGTGGGAGCAGGAGCTGGGAACCAGCTGTGAGAGCAGGAGCTGTGAACCAGCTGTGGGAGCAGGAGCGGTGAACCGACTGTGGGAGCAGGAGCTGGGAACCAGCTGTGGGAGCAGGAGCTGTGAACCAGCTGTGGGAGCAGGAGCTGGGAACCAGCTGTGGGAGCAGGAGCTGGGAACCAGCAGCGGGAGCAGGAGCTGGGAACCAGCTGTGGGAGTAGGAGCTGTAAATCAGCTGCGGGAGCAGGAGCTGGGAACCAGCTGTGGGAGCAGGAGCTGTGAACCAGCTGTGGGAGCAGGAGCTGGGAACCAGCTGTGGGAGCAGGAGCTGGGAACCAGCAGCGGGAGCAGGAGCTGGGAACCAGCTGTGGGAGTAGGAGCTGTAAATCAGCTGCGGGAGCAGGAGCTGGGAACCAGCTGTGGGAGCAGGAGCTGGGAACCAGCTGTGAGAGCAGGAGCGGTGACCCAGCTGTAGGAACAGGAGCTGTGAACCAGCTGTGGAAGCAGGATCTGTGAACCAGCTGTGGGAGCAGGAGCGGTGAACCAGCTGCGGGAGCAGGAGCTGTGTACCAGCTGTGGGAGCAGGAGCTGGGAACCAGCTGTGGGAGCAGGAGCAGTGAACCAGCTGTGGGAGCAGGAGCTGGGAACCAGCTGTGGGAGCAGGAGCTGGGAACCAGCTGTGGGAGCAGGAGCTCGGAACCAGCTGTGGGAGCAGCAGCTGGGAACCAGCTGTGGGAGCAGGAGCGGTGACCCAGCTGTAGGAACAGGAGCTGTGACCCAGCTGTGGGAGCAGGAGCTCGGAACTAGCTGTGGGAGCAGGAGCTGAGCAGGAGCTGTGAACGAGCTGTGAGCCAGTATGGGAGCAGGAGCTGTGAACCACTGTGGGAGCAGGAGCTCGGAACCAGCTGTGGGAGCAGGAGCTGTGAACCAGCTGGGGGAGCAGGAGCTGTGAACAAGCTGTGGGAGCAGGAGCTGTGAACCAGCTGTGGGAGCAGGAGCTGGGAACCAGCTGTGGGAGCAGGAGCTGGGAACCAGCAGCGGGAGCAGGAGCTGGGAACCAGCTGTGGGAGTAGGAGCTGTAAATCAGCTGCGGGAGCAGGAGCTGGGAACCAGCTGTGGGAGCAGGAGCTGGAAACCAGCTGTGAGAGCAGGAGCTGTGAACCAGCTGTAGGAACAGGAGCTGTGAACCAGCTGTGGGAGCAGGAGCTGTGAACCAGCTGTGAGAGCAGGAGCGGTGACCCAGCTGTAGGAACAGGAGCTGTGAACCAGCTGGGGGAGCAGGAGCGGTGAACCAGCTGCGGGAGCAGGAGCTGTGTACCAGCTGTGGGAGCAGGAGCTGGGAACCAGCTGTGGGAGCAGGAGCAGTGAACCAGCTGTGGGAGCAGGAGCTGGGAACCAGCTGTGGGAGCAGGAGCTGGGAACCAGCTGTGGGAGCAGGAGCTGGGAACCAGCTGTGGGAGCAGGAGCTGGGAACCAGCTGTGGGAGCAGGAGCGGTGACCCAGCTGTAGGAACAGGAGCTGGGAACCAGCTGTGGGAGCAGGAGCTGGGAACCAGCTGTGGGAGCAGGAGCAGTGACCCAGCTGTGGGAGCAGGAGCTCGGAACCAGCTGTGGGAGCAGGAGCTGAGCAGGAGCTGTGAACGAGCTGTGAGCCAGTATGGGAGCAGGAGCTGTGAACCACTGTGGGAGCAGGAGCTGGGAACCAGCTGTGGGAGCAGGAGCTGTGAACCAGCTGTGGGAGCAGGAGCTGGGAACCAGCTGTGGGAGCAGGAGCTGGGAACCAGCAGCGGGAGCAGGAGCTGGGAACCAGCTGTGGGAGTAGGAGCTGTAAATCAGCTGCGGGAGCAGGAGCTGGGAACCAGCTGTGGGAGCAGGAGCTGGGAACCAGCTGTGAGAGCAGGAGCTGTGAACCAGCTGTGGGAGCAGGAGCGGTGAACCGACTGTGGGAGCAGGAGCTGGGAACCAGCTGTGGGAGCAGGAGCTGTGAACCAGCTGTGGGAGCAGGAGCTGGGAACCAGCTGTGGGAGCAGGAGCTGGGAACCAGCAGCGGGAGCAGGAGCTGGGAACCAGCTGTGGGAGTAGGAGCTGTAAATCAGCTGCGGGAGCAGGAGCTGGGAACCAGCTGTGGGAGCAGGAGCTGGGAACCAACTGTGAGAGCAGGAGCGGTGACCCAGCTGTAGGAACAGGAGCTGTGAACCAGCTGTGGAAGCAGGATCTGTGAACCAGCTGTGGGAGCAGGAGCGGTGAACCAGCTGCGGGAGCAGGAGCTGTGTACCAGCTGTGGGAGCAGGAGCTGGGAACCAGCTGTGGGAGCAGGAGCAGTGAACCAGCTGTGGGAGCAGGAGCTGGGAACCAGCTGTGGGAGCAGGAGCTGGGAACCAGCTGTGGGAGCAGGAGCTGGGAACCAGCTGTGGGAGCAGCGGCTGGGAACCAGCTGTGGGAGCAGGAGCGGTGACCCAGCTGTAGGAACAGGAGCTGTGACCCAGCTGTGGGAGCAGGAGCTCGGAACCAGCTGTGGGAGCAGGAGCTGAGCAGGAGCTGTGAACGAGCTGTGAGCCAGTATGGGAGCAGGAGCTGTGAACCACTGTGGGAGCAGGAGCTCGGAACCAGCTGTGGGAGCAGGAGCTGTGAACCAGCTGGGGGAGCAGGAGCTGTGAACCAGCTGTGGGAGCAGGAGCTGTGAACCAGCTGTGGGAGCAGGAGCTGGGAACCAGCTGTGGGAGCAGGAGCTGGGAACCAGCAGCGGGAGCAGGAGCTGGGAACCAGCTGTGGGAGTAGGAGCTGTAAATCAGCTGCGGGAGCAGGAGCTGGGAACCAGCTGTGGGAGCAGGAGCTGTGAACCAGCTGTGAGAGCAGGAGCGGTGACCCAGCTGTAGGAACAGGAGCTGTGAACCAGCTGTGGGAGCAGGAGCTGTGTACCAGCTGTGGGAGCAGGAGCTGGGAACCAGCTGTGGGAGCAGGAGCAGTGAACCAGCTGTGGGAGCAGGAGCTGGGAACCAGCTGTGGGAGCAGGAGCTGGGAACCAGCTGTGGGAGCAGGAGCTGGGAACCAGCTGTGGGAGCAGCAGCTGGGAACCAGCTGTGGGAGCAGGAGCGGTGACCCAGCTGTAGGAACAGGAGCTGGGAACCAGCTGTGGGAGCAGGAGCTGGGAACCAGCTGTGGGAGCAGGAGCAGTGACCCAGCTGTGGGAGCAGGAGCTCGGAACCAGCTGTGGGAGCAGGAGCTGAGCAGGAGCTGTGAACGAGCTGTGAGCCAGTATGGGAGCAGGAGCTGTGAACCACTGTGGGAGCAGGAGCTGGGAACCAGCTGTGGGAGCAGGAGCTGTGAACCAGCTGTGGGAGCAGGAGCTGGGAACCAGCTGTGGGAGCAGGAGCTGGGAACCAGCAGCGGGAGCAGGAGCTGGGAACCAGCTGTGGGAGCAGGAGCAGTGACCCAGCTGTGGGAGCAGGAGCTCGGAACCAGCTGTGGGAGCAGGAGCTGAGCAGGAGCTGTGAACGAGCTGTGAGCCAGTATGGGAGCAGGAGCTGTGAACCACTGTGGGAGCAGGAGCTGGGAACCAGCTGTGGGAGCAGGAGCTGTGAACCAGCTGTGGGAGCAGGAGCTGGGAACCAGCTGTGGGAGCAGGAGCTGGGAACCAGCAGCGGGAGCAGGAGCTGGGAACCAGCTGTGGGAGTAGGAGCTGTAAATCAGCTGCGGGAGCAGGAGCTGGGAACCAGCTGTGGGAGCAGGAGCTGGGAACCAGCTGTGAGAGCAGGAGCTGTGAACCAGCTGTGGGAGCAGGAGCGGTGAACCGACTGTGGGAGCAGGAGCTGGGAACCAGCTGTGGGAGCAGGAGCTGTGAACCAGCTGTGGGAGCAGGAGCTGGGAACCAGCTGTGGGAGCAGGAGCTGGGAACCAGCAGCGGGAGCAGGAGCTGGGAACCAGCTGTGGGAGTAGGAGCTGTAAATCAGCTGCGGGAGCAGGAGCTGGGAACCAGCTGTGGGAGCAGGAGCTGGGAACCAGCTGTGAGAGCAGGAGCGGTGACCCAGCTGTAGGAACAGGAGCTGTGAACCAGCTGTGGAAGCAGGATCTGTGAACCAGCTGTGGGAGCAGGAGCGGTGAACCAGCTGCGGGAGCAGGAGCTGTGTACCAGCTGTGGGAGCAGGAGCTGGGAACCAGCTGTGGGAGCAGGAGCAGTGAACCAGCTGTGGGAGCAGGAGCTGGGAACCAGCTGTGGGAGCAGGAGCTGGGAACCAGCTGTGGGAGCAGGAGCGGTGAACCAGCTGTGGGAGCAGCAGCTGGGAACCAGCTGTGGGAGCAGGAGCGGTGACCCAGCTGTAGGAACAGGAGCTGTGACCCAGCTGTGGGAGCAGGAGCTCGGAACCAGCTGTGGGAGCAGGAGCTGAGCAGGAGCTGTGAACGAGCTGTGAGCCAGTATGGGAGCAGGAGCTGTGAACCACTGTGGGAGCAGGAGCTCGGAACCAGCTGTGGGAGCAGGAGCTGTGAACAAGCTGTGGGAGCAGGAGCTGTGAACCAGCTGTGGGAGCAGGAGCAGTGAACCAGCTGTGGGAGCAGGAGCTGGGAACCAGCTGTGGGAGCAGGAGCTGGGAACCAGCTGTGGGAGCAGGAGCTGGGAACCAGCTGTGGGAGCAGCAGCTGGGAACCAGCTGTGGGAGCAGGAGCGGTGACCCAGCTGTAGGAACAGGAGCTGGGAACCAGCTGTGGGAGCAGGAGCTGGGAACCAGCTGTGGGAGCAGGAGCAGTGACCCAGCTGTGGGAGCAGGAGCTCGGAACCAGCTGTGGGAGCAGGAGCTGAGCAGGAGCTGTGAACGAGCTGTGAGCCAGTATGGGAGCAGGAGCTGTGAACCACTGTGGGAGCAGGAGCTGGGAACCAGCTGTGGGAGCAGGAGCTGTGAACCAGCTGTGGGAGCAGGAGCTGGGAACCAGCTGTGGGAGCAGGAGCTGGGAACCAGCAGCGGGAGCAGGAGCTGGGAACCAGCTGTGGGAGTAGGAGCTGTAAATCAGCTGCGGGAGCAGGAGCTGGGAACCAGCTGTGGGAGCAGGAGCTGGGAACCAGCTGTGAGAGCAGGAGCTGTGAACCAGCTGTGGGAGCAGGAGCGGTGAACCGACTGTGGGAGCAGGAGCTGGGAACCAGCTGTGGGAGCAGGAGCTGTGAACCAGCTGTGGGAGCAGGAGCTGGGAACCAGCTGTGGGAGCAGGAACTGGGAACCAGCAGCGGGAGCAGGAGCTGGGAACCAGCTGTGGGAGTAGGAGCTGTAAATCAGCTGCGGGAGCAGGAGCTGGGAACCAGCTGTGGGAGCAGGAGCTGGGAACCAACTGTGAGAGCAGGAGCGGTGACCCAGCTGTAGGAACAGGAGCTGTGAACCAGCTGTGGAAGCAGGATCTGTGAACCAGCTGTGGGAGCAGGAGCGGTGAACCAGCTGCGGGAGCAGGAGCTGTGTACCAGCTGTGGGAGCAGGAGCTGGGAACCAGCTGTGGGAGCAGGAGCAGTGAACCAGCTGTGGGAGCAGGAGCTGGGAACCAGCTGTGGGAGCAGGAGCTGGGAACCAGCTGTGGGAGCAGGAGCTGGGAACCAGCTGTGGGAGCAGCAGCTGGGAACCAGCTGTGGGAGCAGGAGCGGTGACCCAGCTGTAGGAACAGGAGCTGTGACCCAGCTGTGGGAGCAGGAGCTCGGAACCAGCTGTGGGAGCAGGAGCTGAGCAGGAGCTGTGAACGAGCTGTGAGCCAGTATGGGAGCAGGAGCTGTGAACCACTGTGGGAGCAGGAGCTCGGAACCAGCTGTGGGAGCAGGAGCTGTGAACCAGCTGGGGGAGCAGGAGCTGTGAACAAGCTGTGGGAGCAGGAGCTGTGAACCAGCTGTGGGAGCAGGAGCTGGGAACCAGCTGTGGGAGCAGGAGCTGGGAACCAGCAGCGGGAGCAGGAGCTGGGAACCAGCTGTGGGAGTAGGAGCTGTAAATCAGCTGCGGGAGCAGGAGCTGGGAACCAGCTGTGGGAGCAGGAGCTGTGAACCAGCTGTGAGAGCAGGAGCGGTGACCCAGCTGTAGGAACAGGAGCTGTGAACCAGCTGTGGGAGCAGGAGCTGTGTACCAGCTGTGGGAGCAGGAGCTGGGAACCAGCTGTGGGAGCAGGAGCAGTGAACCAGCTGTGGGAGCAGGAGCTGGGAACCAGCTGTGGGAGCAGGAGCTGGGAACCAGCTGTGGGAGCAGGAGCTGGGAACCAGCTGTGGGAGCAGCAGCTGGGAACCAGCTGTGGGAGCAGGAGCGGTGACCCAGCTGTAGGAACAGGAGCTGGGAACCAGCTGTGGGAGCAGGAGCTGGGAACCAGCTGTGGGAGCAGGAGCAGTGACCCAGCTGTGGGAGCAGGAGCTCGGAACCAGCTGTGGGAGCAGGAGCTGAGCAGGAGCTGTGAACGAGCTGTGAGCCAGTATGGGAGCAGGAGCTGTGAACCACTGTGGGAGCAGGAGCTGGGAACCAGCTGTGGGAGCAGGAGCTGTGAACCAGCTGTGGGAGCAGGAGCTGGGAACCAGCTGTGGGAGCAGGAGCTGGGAACCAGCAGCGGGAGCAGGAGCTGGGAACCAGCTGTGGGAGTAGGAGCTGTAAATCAGCTGCGGGAGCAGGAGCTGGGAACCAGCTGTGGGAGCAGGAGCTGGGAACCAGCTGTGAGAGCAGGAGCTGTGAACCAGCTGTGGGAGCAGGAGCTGTGAACCAGCTGTGGGAGCAGGAGCTGGGAACCAGCTGTGGGAGCAGGAGCTGTGAACCAGCTGTGGGAGCAGGAGCTGGGAACCAGCTGTGGGAGCAGGAGCTGGGAACCAGCAGCGGGAGCAGGAGCTGGGAACCAGCTGTGGGAGTAGGAGCTGTAAATCAGCTGCGGGAGCAGGAGCTGGGAACCAGCTGTGGGAGCAGGAGCTGGGAACCAGCTGTGAGAGCAGGAGCGGTGACCCAGCTGTAGGAACAGGAGCTGTGAACCAGCTGTGGGAGCAGGATCTGTGAACCAGCTGTGGGAGCAGGAGCGGTGAACCAGCTGCGGGAGCAGGAGCTGTGTACCAGCTGTGGGAGCAGGAGCTGGGAACCAGCTGTGGGAGCAGGAGCAGTGAACCAGCTGTGGGAGCAGGAGCTGGGAACCAGCTGTGGGAGCAGGAGCTGGGAACCAGCTGTGGGAGCAGGAGCTGGGAACCAGCTGTGGGAGCAGCAGCTGGGAACCAGCTGTGGGAGCAGGAGCGGTGACCCAGCTGTAGGAACAGGAGCTGTGACCCAGCTGTGGGAGCAGGAGCTCGGAACCAGCTGTGGGAGCAGGAGCTGAGCAGGAGCTGTGAACGAGCTGTGAGCCAGTATGGGAGCAGGAGCTGTGAACCACTGTGGGAGCAGGAGCTCGGAACCAGCTGTGGGAGCAGGAGCTGTGAACAAGCTGTGGGAGCAGGAGCTGTGAACCAGCTGTGGGAGCAGGAGCTGGGAACCAGCTGTGGGAGCAGGAGCTGGGAACCAGCAGCGGGAGCAGGAGCTGGGAACCAGCTGTGGGAGTAGGAGCTGTAAATCAGCTGCGGGAGCAGGAGCGGTGAACCAGCTGCGGGAGCAGGAGCTGGGAACCAGCTGTGGGAGCAGGAGCTGTGAACCAGCTGTGGGAGCAGGAGCTGGGAACCAGCTGTGGGAGCAGGAGCTGTGACCCAGCTGTAGGAACAGGAGCGGTGAACCAGCTGCGGGAGCAGGAGCTGTGTACCAGCTGTGGGAGCAGGAGCTGGGAACCAGCTGTGGGAGCAGGAGCAGTGAACCAGCTGTGGGAGCAGGAGCTGGGAACCAGCTGTGGGAGCAGGAGCTGGGAACCAGCTGTGGGAGCAGGAGCTGGGAACCAGCTGTGGGAGCAGCAGCTGGGAACCAGCTGTGGGAGCAGGAGCGGTGACCCAGCTGTAGGAACAGGAGCTGGGAACCAGCTGTGGGAGCAGGAGCTGGGCACCAGCTGTGGGAGCAGGAGCAGTGACCCAGCTGTGGGAGCAGGAGCTCGGAACCAGCTGTGGGAGCAGGAGCTGAGCAGGAGCTGTGAACGAGCTGTGAGCCAGTATGGGAGCAGGAGCTGTGAACCACTGTGGGAGCAGGAGCTGGGAACCAGCTGTGGGAGCAGGAGCTGTGAACCAGCTGTGGGAGCAGGAGCTGGGAACCAGCTGTGGGAGCAGGAGCTGGGAACCAGCAGCGGGAGCAGGAGCTGGGAACCAGCTGTGGGAGTAGGAGCTGTAAATCAGCTGCGGGAGCAGGAGCTGGGAACCAGCTGTGGGAGCAGGAGCTGGGAACCAGCTGTGAGAGCAGGAGCTGTGAACCAGCTGTAGGAACAGGAGCTGTGAACCAGCTGTGGAAGCAGGATCTGTGAACCAGCTGTGGGAGCAGGAGCGGTGAACCAGCTGCGGGAGCAGGAGCTGTGTACCAGCTGTGGGAGCAGGAGCTGGGAACCAGCTGTGGGAGCAGGAGCAGTGAACCAGCTGTGGGAGCAGGAGCTGGGAACCAGCTGTGGGAGCAGGAGCTGGGAACCAGCTGTGGGAGCAGGAGCTGGGAACCAGCTGTGGGAGCAGCAGCTGGGAACCAGCTGTGGGAGCAGGAGCGGTGACCCAGCTGTAGGAACAGGAGCTGTGACCCAGCTGTGGGAGCAGGAGCTCGGAACCAGCTGTGGGAGCAGTAGCTGAGCAGGAGCTGTGAACGAGCTGTGAGCCAGTATGGGAGCAGGAGCTGTGAACCACTGTGGGAGCAGGAGCTCGGAACCAGCTGTGGGAGCAGGAGCTGTGAACCAGCTGGGGGAGCAGGAGCTGTGAACAAGCTGTGGGAGCAGGAGCTGTGAACCAGCTGTGGGAGCAGGAGCTGGGAACCAGCTGTGGGAGCAGGAGCTGTGAACAAGCTGTGGGAGCAGGAGCTGTGAACCAGCTGTGGGAGCAGGAGCTGGGAACCAGCTGTGGGAGCAGGAGCTGGGAACCAGCAGCGGGAGCAGGAGCTGGGAACCAGCTGTGGGAGCAGGAGCTGGGAACCAGCTGTGGGAGCAGGAGCTGGGAACCAGCTGTGGGAGCAGCAGCTGGGAACCAGCTGTGGGAGCAGGAGCGGTGACCCAGCTGTAGGAACAGGAGCTGGGAACCAGCTGTGGGAGCAGGAGCTGGGAACCAGCTGTGGGAGCAGGAGCAGTGACCCAGCTGTGGGAGCAGGAGCTCGGAACCAGCTGTGGGAGCAGGAGCTGAGCAGGAGCTGTGAACGAGCTGTGAGCCAGTATGGGAGCAGGAGCTGTGAACCACTGTGGGAGCAGGAGCTGGGAACCAGCTGTGGGAGCAGGAGCTGTGAACCAGCTGTGGGAGCAGGAGCTGGGAACCAGCTGTGGGAGCAGGAGCTGGGAACCAGCAGCGGGAGCAGGAGCTGGGAACCAGCTGTGGGAGTAGGAGCTGTAAATCAGCTGCGGGAGCAGGAGCTGGGAACCAGCTGTGGGAGCAGGAGCTGGGAACCAGCTGTGAGAGCAGGAGCTGTGAACCAGCTGTGGGAGCAGGAGCGGTGAACCGACTGTGGGAGCAGGAGCTGGGAACCAGCTGTGGGAGCAGGAGCTGTGTACCAGCTGTGGGAGCAGGAGCTGGGAACCAGCTGTGGGAGCAGGAGCGGTGAACCGACTGTGGGAGCAGGAGCGGTGAACCAGCTGCGGGAGCAGGAGCTGTGTACCAGCTGTGGGAGCAGGAGCTGGGAACCAGCTGTGGGAGCAGGAGCAGTGAACCAGCTGTGGGAGCAGGAGCTGGGAACCAGCTGTGGGAGCAGGAGCTGGGAACCAGCTGTGGGAGCAGGAGCTGGGAACCAGCTGTGGGAGCAGCAGCTGGGAACCAGCTGTGGGAGCAGGAGCGGTGACCCAGCTGTAGGAATAGGAGCTGTGACCCAGCTGTGGGAGCAGGAGCTCGGAACCAGCTGTGGGAGCAGGAGCTGAGCAGGAGCTGTGAACGAGCTGTGAGCCAGTATGGGAGCAGGAGCTGTGAACCACTGTGGGAGCAGGAGCTCGGAACCAGCTGTGGGAGCAGGAGCTGTGAACCAGCTGGGGGAGCAGGAGCTGTGAACAAGCTGTGGGAGCAGGAGCTGTGAACCAGCTGTGGGAGCAGGAGCTGGGAACCAGCTGTGGGAGCAGGAGCTGGGAACCAGCAGCGGGAGCAGGAGCTGGGAACCAGCTGTGGGAGTAGGAGCTGTAAATCAGCTGCGGGAGCAGGAGCTGGGAACCAGCTGTGGGAGCAGGAGCTGGGAACCAGCTGTGAGAGCAGGAGCTGTGAACCAGCTGTGGGAGCAGGAGCTGTGAACCAGCTGTGAGAGCAGGAGCGGTGACCCAGCTGTAGGAACAGGAGCTGTGAACCAGCTGTGGGAGCAGGAGCTGTGACCCAGCTGTAGGAACAGGAGCGGTGAACCAGCTGCGGGAGCAGGAGCTGTGTACCAGCTGTGGGAGCAGGAGCTGGGAACCAGCTGTGGGAGCAGGAGCAGTGAACCAGCTGTGGGAGCAGGAGCTGGGAACCAGCTGTGGGAGCAGGAGCTGGGAACCAGCTGTGGGAGCAGGAGCTGGGAACCAGCTGTGGGAGCAGCAGCTGGGAACCAGCTGTGGGAGCAGGAGCGGTGACCCAGCTGTAGGAACAGGAGCTGGGAACCAGCTGTGGGAGCAGGAGCTGGGAACCAGCTGTGGGAGCAGGAGCAGTGACCCAGCTGTGGGAGCAGGAGCTCGGAACCAGCTGTGGGAGCAGGAGCTGGGAACCAGCTGTGGGAGCAGGAGCTGGGAACCGGCTGGGGGAGCAGCAGCTGGGAACCGGCTGTGGGAGCAGGAGCTGGGAACCAGCTGTGGGAGCAGGAGCTCGGAACCAGCTGTGGGAGCAGGAGCTGAGCAGGAGCTGTGAACGAGCTGTGAGCCAGTATGGGAGCAGGAGCTGTGAACCACTGTGGGAGCAGGAGCTGGGAACCAGCTGTGGGAGCAGGAGCTGGGAGCCAGTATGGGAGCAGGAGCTGTGAACCACTGTGGGAGCAGGAGCTGGGAACCAGCTGTGGGAGCAGGAGCTGTGAACCAGCTGCGGGAGCAGGAGCTGGAACCTGCTGTGAGAGCAGGAGCGGTGACCCAGCTGTAGGAACAGGAGCTGTGACCCAGCTGTGGGAGCAGGAGCTGTGAACCGGCTGTGGGAGCAGGAGCTGGGAACCAGCTGTGGGAGCAGGAGCGGTGAACCAGCTGTGGGAGGAGGAGCTGTGAATCAGCTGTGGGAGCAGGAGCTGGGAACCAGCTGTGGGAGCAGGAGCGGTGAACCAGCTGTGGGAGCAGGAGCGGGAACCAGCTGTGGGAGCAGGAGCTGGGAACCAGCTGTGGGAGCAGGAGCGGTGACCCAGCTGTGGGAACAGGAGCTGTGACCCAGCTGTGGGAGCAGGAGCTGGGAACCAGCTGTAGGAGCAGGAGCTGAGCAGGAGCTGTGAACGAGCTGTGAGCCAGTATGGGAGCAGGAGCTGTGAACCAGCTGTGGGAGCAGGAGCTGGGAACCAGCTGTGGGAGCAGGAGCTGGGAACCAGCTGTGGGAGCAGGAGCTGGGAACCGGCTGTGGGAGCAGGAGCTGTGGGAGCTGTGAACCAGCTGTGGGAGCAGGAGCTGTGAACCAGCTGTGGGAGCAGGAGCTGGGAACCAGCTGTGGGAGCAGGAGCTGTGAACCAGCTGTGGGAGCAGGAGCTGGGAACCAGCTGTGGGAGCAGGAGCTGGGAACCAGCTGTGGGAGCAGGAGCTGGGAACCAGCTGTGGGAGCAGGAGCTGGGAACCAGCTGTGGGAGCAGGAGCTGAGCAGGAGCTGTGAACGAGCTGTGAGCCAGTATGGGAGCAGGAGCAGTGAACCAGCTGTGGGAGCAGGAGCTCGGAACCAGCTGTGGGAGCAGGAGCTGTGACCGAGCTGTGGTAGCGGGAGCTGTGAACCAGCTGTGGGAGCAGGAGCTGTGGGAGCTGTGAACCAGCTGTGGGAGCAGGAGCTGGGAACCAGCTGTGGGAGCAGGAGCTGTGAACCAGCTGTGGGAGCGGGAGCTGTGAACCAGCTGTGGGAGCAGGAGCTGTGAACCAGCTGTGGGAGCGGGAGCTGTGAACCAGCTGTGGGAGCAGGAGCTGGGAACCAGCTGTGGGAGCAGGAGCTGGGAACCAGCTGTGGGAGCAGGAGCTGTGAACCAGCTGTGGGAGCAGGAGCTGGGAACCAGCTGTGGGAGCAGGAGCTGTGAACCAGCTGTGGAAGCAGGAGCTGTGAACCAGCTGTGGGAGCAGGAGCTGGGAACCAGCTGTGGGAGCAGGAGCTGGGAACCAGCTGTGGGAGCAGGAGCTGGGAACCAGCTGTGGGAGCAGGAGCTGTGACCGAGCTGTGGGAGCGGGAGCTGTGAACCAGCTGTGGGAGCAGGAGCTGTGGGAGCTGGGAACCAGCTGTGGGAGCAGGAGCTGTGAACCAGCTGTGGGAGCAGGAGCTGGGAACCAGCTGCGGGAGCAGGAGCTGTGAACCAGCTGTGGGACCAGGAGCTGCGAACCGGCTGTGGGAGCAGGAACCTAGAGGGTCATGAGGAACCAGGGGTGTTTCTAATGTTTAAATCCCTCAGGAGGAAGGCAGTGAAGCTCACGCTTGGACTGAGGAGTCAATAATTTTGAGGTCTTGAAGGATAGTTGGAGGGTTGTTCAGCCGAAAGCTAATGGATGGATCCCCATCAAATCTTGGAGCTTGGGGAATAGCTGGAATACTGAGGAGAATTAAAGGGAATTCTGTGAAACTGAGGTTACAGCAGGAATCTTTATAAACTACAGTGTGAAGTTCACAGTGCTGGTTTTTAATTTTTAATTGTTTTATATATGCTTTGAAGTTTATTTTTGTTTAAAGATATGAAATCCTGTGATGTAATTCTTTCACTGGGAATTTGAAATTCTTTGGAGATGTTACTGATTTTTACAGAGATCCTAACAGATGTTTGGGACACAAGTTTCGGCTTCCTGTTTCAGCCTTGGACATTTCCCTGTCTCTCTGTTGCTCGTGTCAGTGACAGCCAGGCGATGGAGCTGAGGGCCTGTGCCCCAGTTGTGCGTCCCACTAGAGACAGGAAGGTGATGGAGGAGTGAATGGGAAATGAGCCGGCAACCAATCGGTGCCCAGGAGGGGAGACACCGGTGCTCAGTTTCCCCGTGTCCAAAGCGGGGACGCACGGGAACAGGGCACAGAGGAGCAGCCGAGAAACCATTTGTGTCCAGAACATTGTGAACATCCTTTTACTCTGGTTGTCTTTGATTAGCAAGTTATTTTCTGTTTTTTTAAAACCATCTTCTGTTTCATCAATAAAACTTTATCAGTAAAATTATTAGATTTTTCTGGACTTTTCATGATTGATTAAAATTATTATTTTTTTAAGAGTACCCAATTCTTTTTCCAATTAAGGGGCAATTTGGCCTGGCCAGTTCACCTACTCTGTACATCTTTGGGTTGTGGGGGCGAGACCCATGCAGACACGGAGAGAGTGTGCAAACTCCACACGGGCAGTGACCCAGGGCCGTGATTGAACCCGGGCCCTCAGCGCCGTGAGGCAGCAGCGCTAACCACTGTGCCACCGTGTCACCCCCTTTTCATGTTACATTGATGTACTTTAGGGAAAGTGGGTGTGAGGGGTTGACAGGCTCTTTAACAGAAAGTGAGTCCCTCTGAGGTAATTGGCAAAGGAGCCAGAGGGGGAGATGAGCTTTTCTTTTTTGACACAGCGAGTTGTTCTGATCTGCCTGAAAACAGCTAAAATTGTATCTTTCCAATTGGTAAATAGATGAAAGGGAAGAATTTGCAGGGATGTGGGGAAAGAGCAGAGCAGTTGGATGAATGGGAGATTCCTCTCAAAGAGATAGCAGGGACATATTGGGCCAAATGGTCTCCTCCTGCAACCTGTGAATCTGAGCCTCCTGCTTTTGTGCAGGTTTAAAGGGACATATTTCATTGCAACCTCTTCCCTGTATATGTATTTAAAGAGACGGGTTTCTCTTTAGCTCTGAGTGACCAATATAACAATTGGCTGGAGATCCATTTCCCAGTCAGTCCTCCAGCACCTTCCTGTCTCTCTATTAGTGCGATGCCCAGGGCAGTTTCCCAACTGGGGACACAGGCCCCGTTATTCTCAGCTAAATTCAGCCCTCAGCTCTGTCTCCTGGCTGTCATTGACACCAGCAACAGAGACAGAAAGGTGCCCGAGGCTCAAATGGGAAGTCAAAACTTGTGGCTCTAAACTGAGACTTCAACATTTGTCAACCAAATCCATGTTATGTATCCTGGGGTTTCTATTATTACTGTGCCAGCCCTTTTCATGTTACATTGATGCACTTTAGGGAAAGTGGGTGAGAGGGAAGACAAAGGGTGGGAGTTTTAACGGGTAACTTTCCCTTTCTAACTTTGCATTGTCGATAGTGTCAGCCGTGGCTCAGTGGGCAGCTCTCTCACCTCTGAGTCAGAAGATTGTGGATTCAAATTCCAGTCCAGGGACCCGAGAACAAGAATCACGTCCAACATTCCTGGTCCCAGCACTGAGGGAGCGCTGCACTGTCAGAACAGCCTTCTTTCAAATAAGATGTTAAACTGAGGCCCTGTCTGCCCCTCTCAGGTGGGTGTAAAAGTTCCCACAGCCACTATTTTGAAGAAGAGCAGGGGAGTTATCCCCGGTGTCCTGGTCAATATTTATCCCTCAATCAACATCACTAAAAACAGATCATCTGCTCATTATCACATTGCTGTGTGTGTGGGATCTTGCTGTGTGTAAATTGGCTGCTGTTTTTCCTACATTCAACAGTGACTACACTTCAAAGGTACTTCATTGGTTGAAAAACACTTTGAGACGTCCTGTGGTTGTGAAAGGCGCTATAGAAATGCAAGTTTTTAAATTGAAGATTTAGGTTTTCTGATCTTGTTTTCTGGAACTTTGTTGATTTTAGCCACCCCCAACTTACCATTTAATAAATTCACTTTGGTTCAGACAAGGCAATTAAGACAAAGACAGAATTATCTTAAAAGTTTATTCAAAGAAACTTTAAGACATTGACTTTTCCAACTTCATGTGGGTGATCAGTCTGTAGTAGCGTAACCCTCTCTGGCTCCTTCTTTGACAGTAATTCTTGTGGAATTCAGCCTCGGGAGTCTGGCTCCTTCTTTGGCAGTAATTTCCTTGGAACTCGGCCTCGGGAATCTTCAGTACTTGGCCAGCAAGGAAGACCTTCAGAACCTCTGCTTTTATCCCCAAAGTGACCATTACCTCACGTTAGAGTTGGGCCTGTTGTAACATGACAATTGGTCAATTTGGTCACTGGATTAATTTAATTGGATCCCCAATTACTGACACCACCGTCTCTCGTTATCTCAGACAGGAATACAATAGAACTGTTTCATATTATCCCTTTATCTGATTCTGCAGAATCCCTTATTTATACAGTTTCAAATGTTGAGGCTAATCAGAGCTTGAAGGTCTCTCTTGCCAGAACATTTATCCTCATCACATTGTTTACATACACAACAATTAAGCTTTTACATTTTTACAGCAAATAAAACTCAGTCTCTTATTGTAACTACTGATTCATTGTTGATTATTTAATTGTCACAATTAAGGCTCATTATTTATTCAGCCATCTGTTACTGACTGGGAGCTCATTAATACAGTAATATTTAATTAATATATTTGGTTAATACAATATCCACTGGTTGAAAAAGATTGTTTTATGGAAGACAATCACTTTCTTACTGACTTTGATTGGATTGAACAATGAGTCTTAGACTTGAGCCGGACTTTGGCAGGATATGATACCCTGTAGCTTTCCAAAATTTTGGAACGATTTGTTACTTTAAATAATTTCACCTCTTTCAGCAGTTTCTAGAAAGTTTGGTTTATACAGAATGAATTTTTAAAATAAAGGTCCAGTCACGTTTCAGAGTTTAACATGGCTTCCTTAACCTTGTTACTTATAACGGTGAAGATGACGAGTGATTGATTTTTCTAAAGAAATATTATTAATGAGACATACCGAGAATTTCCGACATTACAACAGTGACTACACTTCAAAAGTACTTCAAAGGCTGTAAAAAGCTTTAGGAGATTGTGTGGTCATGAAAGGTGTTATAGAAATAGATATAGAATCCCTTGAGTGCAGAAAGAGGCCATTCAGCCCATCGAGTCAGCACTGACCCTTCAAAAGAGCACTCTATCCATATCCACTCACCCGTAACCCCATAACCTAACCTGCACATCCGTGGACACTGGGGGGGGGGAATTTATCAGGACAAATCCTCCTAACCCATACATCTTAGGACTATGGGAGGAAACCAGGGCACTCAGTGGAAACCCACACAGACACGGGGAGAATGTACAAACCCCACACAGACAGTGACCAAGGCCAGAATTGAACATGGATCCCTGGTGCTGTGAGGCAACAGTGCTAACTGCTATGTCATTGTGCCGCTCAAATAAATGTAATTTATTTTTAGAACTAGTCCCCAAACTTGGATATATCACACTCGGTCCACTCACCAAGATCACTCATAAAGACTGAGACTTGATTTTATGTTACAACCATGTCTTTCACTTCATTTCAAATACCCTGTGAAAATCCAAACACAGTATCTCATGAAAGTATTTGATTTAAAACAGAATGACTTGTTGTGATTTGGGATTCACTGCCTGACAAAGGTGCAGGAAGTAAATTCTACTGTAACTTTCAAAAGGGAACTGGACAGATTCTGCAGGAAAATAAACTTGCAGGGTGATGGGACCAATTAGATTGTTCATTCAAAGAGCTAGCATGGGAATGGTGGGCTTAATGGCCTCCTTCTTTGCCCTTTGATTCCTGTTTACATTTGAAGAAAATCTTAGACTTGAACCAGAGTTTGGCAGTATTTGGGAAATACCTGAAATCCACTTCCTACCAGGGGGTAGAAGCGGAGATGATGGAATGTTTCCAAAAGGAAATTGGATGGGCTTTTGAGGGAGATAAACGGACAGGGAATACGGGAATAGAACAGGGCAATCATTTGATCAATAGAAATCTACAAGTTGTGAATCTTTGGAATTCTCTATCCCAGAGGGCTGTGGAAGCTCAGTCATTGAGTGTGTTTAAAGCAGAGACTGACAGATTTCTAAATCCCAATAACACAAAGGGATATGGGGATAGTGTGGGGAAAAAGTATTGAAGAGGATGATCAGCCATGATTGTATTGAATGGTGGAGCAGGCTCGATGGGCTGAATGGCCAACGCCTGCTCCCATGTTCCAATGATACAAAGATGCGAGAAACACCCAGATAAATGAGACAAAAGAACCATGTAACCACCATAGCCCATCTTCATGGCAACATGGCTGCTTTGGGAACTAAATATCTTCCAACATGCAAACACCTATTCATTCTGTGCTCCTCGTCAAACTTGGAACCAGGTAATCGCAACGAGGCTCAAAAATGGACAGCCCACCGGAGGCAGAGGTGTTAGACCGGCCAGTCCAGCAGAAAGAAACCCTCCAATCATCACCATTCACCAGATGTCAGGATGAACAAAATGCAGTCCTGGATGTCAGTGAGAGCAGAAACAATAACAACGGAGCCAACATCTGGAATTTATTGTGAACTTGTTGGAGTCACAACAGGTGTGATGAATCACAAAACTCCTCCCCACATTGAGAGCAGATGAATGGTCTCTTCCCAGAATTAACTCGCTAGTGTCTCCGGATCATTGAATGTCTCCCCTGGTCAGAGCAGGTGAATGGCTTCTTCCAAGTGTGAACTCGCTAGTGTTCCTACAGGGCGTATGGATATCTGAATCCCTTCTCTCACTGAGCAGGTTAACGGCTTCTCCCCTGTGTGAACTCGCTGGTGTCTCTGCAGGTGGGAGAACCGAGTGAATCCCTTCCCACACTGAGAGCAGGTGAACGGCTTCTCCCCACTGTGAACTCGCTGGTGTATCCGCAGTTCGGATGATTGAGTGAATCCCTTCTCACACTGAGAACAGGTGAATGGCTTCTCCCCAGTGTGAACTCGCTGGTGTCTCCGCAGGCTCGATGAAGTAGTGAATCCCTTCTCACACTGAGAGCAGGTGAACGGCCTCGTCCCAGTGTGAACTCGCTGGTGTGACTGCAGGGCGGATAACTGAGCGAATCCCTTCTCACACTGAGAGCAGATGAACGGCCTCTCCCCTGTGTGAACTCGCTGGTGTGTCCGCATATCAGATGATTGACTGAATCCCTTCTCACACTGAGAGCAGGTGAACGGCTTCTCCCCAGTGTGAGCTAGCTGGTGTCTCCGCAGTCTCCTTAAAGTAGTGAATCCCTTTTCACACTCAGAGCAGATGAATGGCCTCTCCCCAGTGTGAACCTGCTGGTGTGTGCGCAGGTCGGATGATTGAATGAATCCCTTCTCACACACAGAGCAAGTGAACGGCCTCTCCCCGGTGTGAACTCGCTGGTGTGTCCGCAGGTGGGATGATTGAATGAATCCCTTCTCACAATGAGAGCAGGTGAACGGCCTCTCCCCGGTGTGAACTCGCTGGTGTTTCTGCAGGGCGGATAACTGAATGAATCCCTTCCCACACACAGAGCAAGTGAACGGCCTCTCCCCAGTGTGAATGCGTCGATGAGCTTCTAGTGAAGATGGAACCCTGAATCCCTTCCCACAGTACCCACATTTCCACCGTTTCTCCAGGGTGGGGGTGTCCTCGTGTCTCTCCAGGTTTGTCGATCAGTTGAAGCCTCGTCCACACACAGAACACGTGTACAGTCTCTCCCCGCTGTGAATGGTGTGATGTCTTTTTCAGTCTGTGTAACTGGTTAAAGCTCTTTCCACAGTCAGTGCTCTGGAACACTCCCACTCGGGTGTGTGTGTCTCGGTGCTTTTCCAGTCACACTGATGTTTTGAAGCTGACAGAAAAGACAAACATTTCTCCTTCTAGATTCAAAGTCCGGTGATATTCAGTTCCAAGGAATTGAGAGACTCAGTCAGATTGAGACGTGACGTTTGAGATTTCTGTCTGTAATTCCTCCTCTTCTAATTTCCTGTAAAAACAATTTACAAAAGTTACTTTTCTTCCCCTCATTTTGGAGAAGGTATCCTGAGGGTAACGACAGTCTGGCCGTGGGGTTAATCCTCCGGGTCCTCAGTCTTATTGAGGAATGTCCCCTTGGATCTATTGTGGTGGGGATTCTTCTGTATTTTTGTTATTATGGGAGGGTTTATGTGTTGTTGACTTTATCCTACTCTGGTACAGTCGGGGCTTTTATCCATAAAAGGAACAGTTTGGGGAAACTTTGGTGCCTCTGGTGTAAAGAGAGTTGGAGGAGGGGGTAATGGCGCACGCCCGATTGTGGTGTGAAAATCTGTTCCTGTTCTCTCTGTCGCCTAACTAACGGCGGCAGTTAATCTGCAAATTTTCTCAGGGAATGTACGGGGCATCCATCATCCTATCAGAAGGAAAAAGATCCTCTCCTTTCTTAAGGATAAAGTCGACATGGCTTTATTACAGGAAACCCATCTGGATGATGAGGAACACTTTAAATTGAAGCGGGATTGGATGGGGCAGTTTTTTTCATCGAGTCGCAGGGTTGTGGCGATGCTTATTATACACTATCCAGGCAGTCAGGGTAACCCTGCCGATTACAATGTGCATCTCAATTTCCTTTCTGCTGGTCCCCCCATCTCCCTTCCCTCCGCCCCCTTCACTCGTCGTTTCTGGGTCCTTTCCTGGGCCCTTTACTGTACAATGGGAGTTCTCTGTTATTTACAAGTGGACGGTGCCCTCCCTTCCCCCCCATTGATGGGCCTCCCCCCCCTTCCACCCTGCACACTCCCTGTCCTGTTTTAAACCTTCCCTTGGGGGGGGTTCCTCTTCTTGTGTTTCTGTTCTGGGCTCTCTGGTCTCTGTGTCGGTTGATTTCTGGTTCTCCCTCCTTGTCCCATTAGCCCCTCCCCCCCTTTCCCGCCTGCTCCATGTGATCCCGTTGGCTCCCGTACGCCCACCTCCCCCCCCAGTGTTCTATTGGCCACTGGCTTCAAACAGGAACAAGTTGGTGAATGGCCTCCACACTTTGTGGGAACCATCCTCTGACCCTCGGACGGTGAACTTGTTCTTCTCCAGGTGGAGAAATTCCGATCGGTCTGTCAGCCAGTCTGTAGCTGTGGGTGGTGCTGCCAGTCTGTAGCTGTGGGTGGCAGCCAGTCTGTAGCTGTGGGTGGTGCTGCCAGCCAGTCTGTAGCTGTGGGTGGTGCTGCCAGCCAGTCTGTAGCTGTGGGTGGCAGCCAGTCTGTAGCTGTGGGTGGCAGCCAGTCTGTAGCTGTGGGTGGTGCTGCCAGCCAGTCTGTAGCTGTGGGTGGTGCTGCCAGTCTGTAGCTGTGGGTGGTGCTGCCAGCCAGTCTGTAGCTGTGGGTGGTGCTGCCAGCCAGACTGTAGCTGTGGGTGGTGCTGCCAGCCAGTCTGTAGCTGTGGGTGGTGCTGCCAGCCAGTCTGTAGCTGTGGGTGGTGCTGCCAGCCAGTCTGTAGCTGTGGGTGGTGCTGCCAGCCAGTCTGTAGTTGTGGGTGGTGCTGCCAGTCAGTCTGTAGCTGTGGGTGGCAGCCAGTCTGTAGCTGTGGGTGGTGCTGCCAGCCAGTCTGTAGCTGTGGGTGGTGCTGCCAGCCAGTCTGTAGCTGTGGGTGGTGCTGCCAGTCTGTAGCTGTGGGTGGTGCTGCCAGCCAGTCTGTAGCTGTGGGTGGTGCTGCCAGCCAGTCTGTAGCTGTGGGTGGTGCTGCCAGCCAGTCTGTAGCTGTGGGTGGTGCTGCTAATCACCAGCCGAGCAGGATTCTCCAGCGGCCGATTAGAGAAGCAAAGGCAAGGGGGTCCGTCCTCTTCCCCATGAATAGTTCCGGCTGGTTCGATATCTAGAAGACTGCCATTTGTGGGCACGGCTCCACCCTCATAGCCATGGACATTGCCTCTAAATAGGCTGTGCAGAATTCGACAAGTCTGGGGCATACCCAGAACATGTGGGCATGGTTTGCCAGGCCCCACTGGCACCGTTCACATTTGTCCTCCATGTCCGGGAAGAACCTGCTCATTCGGGTTCTTGTCAGGTGTGCTCTGTGCACAACATTCAGCTGCATGAAGCTCAGCCTTGTGTAGGAGAAGGTGGAGTTGGTCCCGTTCAGTGCTTCGCTCCAGAGTCCCCACCCTATTCCCGTCCCTCGCTCTTCCTCCCATTTTTCCTGGGTTTAGTCAAGTAAGGAGTGCATCCTTATTAAAAGTTGTCCGTACAGGTCCCCACAGTTTCCCTTCCCCAGACTGTCTGTGCCCAGTAACTCCTCTTGCATTGTGCTTCTCAGGGTTCCTGGGTATGATGGTGTCTCCTTGTGGAGAAAGTTTTTGACCTGGAGCTCATCCCTGTTTGGTTGGTCCAGTCTCTCCGTCAGCTCCTCTAAGGTCGCTAGTCTATTTCCCGTGTAAAAGTCCCTGACCATCAGTGTTCCCCCGTCCTGTCTCCACCTCTTGAAGGTTGCGTTGAGAATGGCTGGTGCAAACCTATGGTCGCCACAGATGGGGGCCGTAGATAAGATGATTATGGCATTTGTGCGGAGGAGCAAGAACCCAGGAATCCCTAAAACAGCACTACAATGGAGAAGATACATGGGAGGCCCGGCCTACCCGAACTTGCAATACTGCTACTGGGCAGCCACAGCAGAGTAAGGGGATGGGTAAAGGACCCAAACACGGGTCCACGCAGATAGGGGCCATGATGGACACATCGGTCAGGCTAAAATGCTGCCACATCTGGTTCTAGGTTCTCAGGGTCACTACCACCACTGGACTGGAGTGTTTTGCTGCCAGGGATGGGAGTGCTGCCATGACGAGGGCCCGGAGGGTCGTTCCTCTACATGAGGACTCGTCCATCATCACCCATTCCGTGTCTGGGTCCTTTACCCATCCCCTTACTCCGCTGTGGCTGCCCAGTGATAGTATTGCAAGTTCGGGAGGGGGAGGACCACCTGTTTCTTCTCCATTGTAGTACTATTTTAGGGATTCCTGGGTTCTTGCTCCTCCGCACAAACGCCATAATCATCTTATCTAGCACACTGTGCTAAATCGCTGGCTTTGAAAGCAGACCATGCAGGCCAGCAGCACGGTTCGATTCCCGTAACAGCCTCCCCGAACAGGCGCCGGAATGTGGCGACTAGAGGCTTTTCACAGTAACTTCATTGAAGCCTACTCGTGACAATAAGCGATTTTCATTTCATTTCATCTATTGAATGGAAAAAGGCCTTGGGGGTGTAGATTGGTAAGGATCTAAACAGGAAGAGGAACCTGGGCAGTACGTTCATCTTGATCATCTGCATCCTCCCCGCCAGGGAAAGCAGGAGTCCATCCCATCTCTGTAGGTCGTTTCTGACTTCCTCTGCCAGACTGGTCAGCTTCCACTTGTGGATCCGTGTCCACTCGTGGGAAACCTGGATCTCCAGGTAGCGGAATTTGTTTTGGGCTATTTTAACTGGGAGGCCCTCCAGCTCTGCCCCTCCCCCTCACCAGGAAATCTTTGTTTTTGCCCAGGTTGGCAGGTTGGGTTTGTAGCCCAAGAAGATTCTGAACTCTCTCTCTGGGGGGGGGGGGGGGGGGGGGGGGGTCTCTCGGAGGTGTACAGTCCCCGGTAGAAGGCCTCAAATGCTTGGTAGACCTTTTTTGGTTGGGCTACGGGATGGCTATTGTTGGGCAGCACGTTGCACAGTGGTCAGCATTTTTGCTTCACAGCGCCAGGGTCGCAGGTTCGATTCCCGGTTTGGGTCACTGTCAGTGTGGAGTCTGCACGTTCTCCCCACGTCTGCGTGGGTTTCGATCCGGGAGCTCCGGTTTCCTCCCACAAGTCCTGAAAGACATACTGTTAGGTGAATTGGACATTCTGAGTTCTCCCTCTGTACCCGAACAGGCGCTGGAGTGTGGTGACTGGAGAATTTTCACAGTAACTTCATTGCAGTGTTAATGTCAGCCTACGTGTGACAATAATAAAGATTATTATTATACCAGTCTGCCTCTGTTATCCTTTACCTGGGCTATTTCCCTCGTGGCTGCCTTCTTTCTCAGCTGGTGAGCCGTAGGCGGCTAGCCCTCTCCGTGCTCATAAAAGATCCCCCGTGTCTGGCGGAGCTAGTGCACTGCCTTCCTGGTGGATAGCAGGTGAAAGTTCTTTTGCAGCTTCTTCCTCTCCAGCAGAAGCTCCCTGGTCGGAGTATCGTCTGTCAACCTCCAGAATGGAGTTGATCAGTTGCTGCCTAACCGCTCTCTCTTCCCTGTCTCTACCAGCCTTTTGGCGATTATTTCTCCCCTAATCACAGCTTTCAGTGCCTCCCAGAAGGTGGAAGGTGAGACTTCCCCGTTCTGGTTGTTAGTGATGTACTTG
Source organism: Scyliorhinus canicula (assembly GCF_902713615.1). NCBI lineage: Eukaryota > Metazoa > Chordata > Chondrichthyes > Carcharhiniformes > Scyliorhinidae > Scyliorhinus > Scyliorhinus canicula. The sequence goes on from NC_052162.1 coordinate 118,151,803, forward strand.
CCGATGGCCGGTGATGTTTTCTGGCAGAAGACCTTGTCGGCCAAGAGGGTCGTGTCCAATCTCCATGTGGGGCATTGGGCTTGGCCCGTCTCCAACCTCACATCTATGTAATGTGGATCGTGGTCTGAGATTACAATCATGGATTATTCCGCTCTGACTATTTCTGGAAGCACCGATTTCCCCACAACAAAGAAGCCGATGCGAGGGTAGACCTTGTGTACTGGTGAGAAGAACGAGAATTCCTTCTCATCCAGGTGTAAGAATCGCCAGGGATCCACTGCCCCCATCTGCTGCATGAACCGCCAGGGATCCACTGCCCCCGTCTGCTCCATGAACCGCCAGGGATCCACTGCCCCCGTCTGCTCCATGAACGTTCCCAGTTCCCTTGCCATGCCTGTCATTTTCCCAGTTCTGGGATTGACGGCAGCACGGTAGCATTGTGGATAGCGCAATTGCTTCATAGCTCCAGGGTCCCAGGTTCGATTCCGGCTTGGGTTACTGTCTGTGCGGAGTCTGCACATCCTCCCCATGTGTGTGTGGGTTTCCTCCAGGTGCTCCGGTTTCCTCCCACAGTCCAAAGATGTGCAGGTTAGGTGGATTGGCCATGATAAATTGCCCTTAGTGTCCAAAATAGCCCTTAGTGTTGGGTGGGGTTATGGGGATAGGGTGGATGTTGACCTTGGGTAGGGTGCTCTTTCCAAGAGCCGGTGCAGACTCGATGGGCCGAATGGTCTCCTTCTGCACTGTAAATTCTATAATTCTAAAAAAATAAATAATTCTATGATCTGTCAGTCAATGGATCCTTTAAACAGTTATGAAGTTCCCCCTCTCATGATCAGACCGTATCTGACCGGGTTCGAATCCCGGCCCTGGGTCACTGCCTGTGTGGAGTTTGCACATTCTCCCCGTGTCTGCGTGGGTTTCACCCCCAAAACCCAAAGATGTGCAGGATAGGCGGATTGGCCACACTAAATTGCCCCTTAATTCAAAAAAATAATTGGGTACTCTAAATTTAAAAAAAAAGAAATATCCATTGGATGGGCTGCTGATCTCCTTCGATGCAGAGAAAGCTTTTGCTCGAGTTGAGTGGAATTATCTGGTGTATCCGCTGCGAGGCTTCGGGTTGGGTGAGGATTATATTGAGTGGATTCAATTGTTACATCACAGACCGGCAGCAGGCGGTGCTCACCAATGGTTTAAGGGTGTTGAAATTTGAGCTTCAGAGAGGGACGAGGCAGGGCTGCCCTCTGTCCACCTGGCTGTTTGCGTTGGCCATTGAGCCTTGCCAGAGGATATTAGATTGGATCCTCTGATGTTAGGACTGGGGGGCGGGGTGAGGCAGCACAAGATCACTCTGTGTGCAGATGACGGCTGCAGTTTGTGTTGAACCCAGTGTTTCCTGGAGTAGTGGATAGATTTTTAAAAAGTATTTTCATTCAGATTTTAACATTTACAACACATAACATTACGAAGTAAAACCAACACAAAACCCCTAAACCCACCCCCAACTCCCGAACCAACCTCTGCACCTCACTCCCTTCCTTCCCACCGAGCAGTTGATGGTAACCAGCTCCTTGAGATTTTAGAACATAGAATCCCTACGGTGCAGAAGGAGGCCATTCAGCCCATCGAGTCTGCACCGGCTCTTTGAAAGAGCACCCGACATAAGCCCATGTCTCCACCCTATCCCTGTAACCTATTAACCCCACCTACCCTTTAATGTAAGCCTACAAAGCCTCCGTCTCCCTGCTCCAACCTCACACCTACTCTGTGTTTGCCGCCCAATAATAGTATAACCGGTTCAGCAGGGCCCAGCCCCCTGACTGTCGCCCTCTCTGAATCACCGCCTTCCTAATCCTTGCCACCTTATCTGCCCAAACAAATGATTAAACCAAGCTATCCACCCCCAGAAAGAACAATTTTGGCAAAAAGACCATTCGGCACTGAGATAAAAATAAAAACCACAGCAAAATGTTCATCTTAACCAGCTGCACCCGATTGTGGATAGATTTAGTGACTTCTCTGGTTAGAAGATGAATTTTACTCAATCAGAGGCCATGCTGGTGGGGGGAGGGGGTGTTGAAGGGTAAGCCCCCTCCTCTTGCTAAGTTCCCAATCAGATGCTCTCCTCTTGGGATTTAAATATCTGGGAATGTCAATGACCCCCCCTTTCAGACAGCTATATGGCTTCCAGCTGCACAGGGGCACCAGACAAGGATGCCCACTGTCCCCGCTGCTGTTCGCACTAGCAATTGAACCGCTAGCAATCGCGCTCAGGGCAGCAAAAAATTGGAGGGGGATCCGAAGGGGAGGTAGAGAGCACAGAGTCTCACTCTATGCGGATGATCTGCTCCTCTATATCTCGGACCCACAAAGCAGCATGGACGGAATCATCGCGCTCCTGAAAGAGTTTGGAGCCTTCTCGGGCTACAAACTCAACATGAGCAAAAGTGAGATCTTCCCAGTACACCCGCAAGGGGGGGGGGGGGGGGGGGGGGGGGGGGGGCAGCACTAAAGGGGCTGCCGTTCAAACAAGCCCGACATAAATTCCGCTACCTGGGGATCCAAATAGCCCATGACTGGAAAGGGATCCACAAATGGAACCTCACCAGCCTGACGGAGGAAGTTAAAAAGGACCTGCAAAGATGGAACACACTCCCGCTCTCCCTCGCGGGGAGAGTTCAGACGATCAAAATGAACGTACTGCCCAGGTTCCTCTTCCTGTTTAGATCCATTCCGATCTACATCCCCAAGGCCTTTTTCAAAGCGCTGGACAAACTCATCATGGCGTTCGTATGGGGGGGTAAAAATGCTAGGATCCCAAAGAAGGTCTTACAAAAAACAAAAACCAGGGGAGGGTTAGCCCTCCCGAATCTACAATTCTACCACTGGGCAGCAACAGCCGAGCGAGTAAGGGGATGGATCCAGGAGCCAGAAGCTGAGTGGGTGCATGCGGAGGAGGCCTCCTGCATGGGAACCTCCCTCCGGGCCCTCGCCACGGCAGCACTCCCATCCCCACCCAAAAAACACTCCAGCAGCCCAGTGGTGACAGCCACCCTCCAATCCTGGAACCAACTGCGGCAGCAACTTGGCCTGACCAAAATGTCGAACAGGGCTCCCATCTGCAACAACCATAGGTTCAAACCAGCACTGACCGACGCCACCTTCAAAAGGTGGAGGCAGGACGGGGGGACACTGACAGTCAGGGACCTATACACGGACGACAGGATCGCAACACTGGACGAACTGACAGAGAAATTTCAGCTAGCTGGGGGGAACGAGCTACGGTACCTGCAGCTCAAAAACTTCCTACGAAAGGAGACAAGGACGTACCCACAACCGCCACGACAGACACTACTGGAAGACCTACTGGACGCAAGTATCCTAGAGAAAGGGAACTGTAGTGACATGTATGACCAACTGGTAGATAGGGACGACACCGTACTGGACGCAACAAGGAGGAAATGGGGGGACGACCTGGGGATGGAGATCGGGTGGGGACTCTGGAGCGAAGCACTGCATAGGGTCAACTCCACCTCCACGTGCGCAAGGCTCAGCCTGACGCAACTAAAAGTGGTACATAGAGCCCACTTAACAAGAACCCGTATGAGTAGGTTCTTCCCGGAGGTGGAAGACAGATGTGAACGGTGCCAAAGAGGCCCGGCCAACCACGCCCACATGTTCTGGTCTTGCCCCAGACTCGTGGAGTACTGGACAGCCTTCTTCGAGGTAATGTCCAAAGTGGTGGGAGTGAGGGTGGAGCCATGCCCGATAGTGGCGGTCTTCGGGGTTTCAGAACAGCCAGATCTATTCCTGGGGAGGAGGGCGGATGCCCTTGCCTTTGCCTCCCTGATCGCCCGCCGTAGAATCCTGTTTGGCTGGCGGTCAGCAGCACCGCCCAGAGCTGCGGACTGGCTGTCCGACCTCTCGGAATCTCTCCAAATGGAGAAAATCAAATTTGCCATCCGAGGGTCGGACGACGGCTTCCACAGAACGTGGGAGCCATTCATGCAACTGTTCCGGGACCTATTTGTGGCCAATGTACAAGAGGAAGAATAGTCGGGGGAAGGTAGCGGGAGGGGGGGGGGGCTACAGGTTCGTTACGGGGGTTCGATGGCTAGCTAAGGCCCAAAACCAAACTAAATAAACATGTTGAGGGGGGGGGGGGGGGGGGGGGGGAGGGGCGCAGTTACTACTACGAAGATGCTTACCTGTAAATATGTATGTTAATTTTTGCGTGTTTGTTTTTTTTTTCTTTCTCCTAACAATTTGTAATTTGTTCAATATAAAATATGAAAACTGAATAAAAACATTTATAAAAAAAAAGACAGCTATATGGGGCTAACATTCCACAACTGATGGTGACTATTAGGTGGGACCTTACCCGGTGGTCGGCTCTTCTGATTTCATGGTGAGGGAGGATCGCCTTCATTAAAATGCATGTATTACCCAGACTGTTGTACCCTCTGCAGATGCTGCCTATACTGCTCTCAACCAGAGTCATTAAGGAAATTAATGGAATGATTAGTACATTTATCTGGAACAAAAATAAACCTCACCTCAAGTTTGTTAAGCTCTAATCACCAGGAGCTAAGGGAGGGTTGGATCTCCCGAATATCTGGCTTTATCAATTGGCCTCACATCTTAGGTTCATACAGAATTTGGTCAGGATAGGCCCAACATCCATCAGGCTCGATACGGAAGCAGGCCAGTCAGTTCTCCCTCTATCCAAAACTGGCATAGGCTAATTACGGAATGTATCCCATTGGGATTTTTAATGCCTGTACTTCATTCTATGTCTGATGCATTTGTTAAATTATGAGACCCCTATCTCAAATACATGTGCTCCAATTTGACTGACTTGCTCCTCCAGGGCTTTCCATCGATGAATTCAATTCAACTGGGCCCAGAGTAGGGCACAGTGAGGCACAGTGGTTAGAACTGCTGCCACACAGAGCCAGGGACCCAGGTTTGATTCCTTGAGTGGCTGTCTGTGTGGAGATGCGCATTCTTTCTGTGTCTGCGCCGGTTTCCTCCCACAGCCCAAAGATGTGCAGGTTACGTGGATTGGTCCTACTAAATTGCCCCTTAGTGCCCAAAGGTGTTAGGTGGGTTGACGATGATCAATGCACCGGATTATGGGGAGAGGGTGGGGAGTGTGCCTCGGTGAATGCTTTTTCTAAGGGTCAGTGCAGACTTGAAGAAGTGAATGGCCTCCTTCTGCACTATAGAGATTCTGTGTCATCTATGTTATTTTAATTTGACGATGCTGTTAGTCTGTTTTGTAATATTTTGGGGTGTGCATTGTTATCCTTCTGTTTTTATATAATCTTACCCTCTTTCCCCACTCACTATGTTAACCTGTTAACTGGTTGTTCAATTGATTTGGCATTTCATATAGCGGCTCTGGTCCCTAAAATATCCTGCTGCAAATTAATTCTGCAATATGTTGCTTGTATTTTGCTGGCAATATCTCTTGTTCCGCTCTGTGCCCATTTTCCACCATTTTTTCTGTTACTCTGTTGCATTCATTGTTTTAAAAAATAGTAAAAAAAGGAAATATTAAAAAAATTAAAAATCTGTCCAACTCATCCTTGAATATATTCAGTGAAACCCCCCTCCCCTCGCCGACTCCACTGGTTCCTGTGATGAGAAATCAATAGACGAACAACCCTCTGTGGGAAGAGGTGACTGGAAATAGCGACAGGACAATATTACACAACCAGAAATAATAATAAATGTATTTTATTACAGAACCATAAATATATCTAATCTGTACCATTTAAAAATACCAGTCATATCTCTGTCTGATATTAATTTACTGTCCCTTAAATGTCAACCATCTGTTGGGGAAACCAGCCCTTTAATTGTGAACATTAGGAAAGAGACCATCCTTTTAGCCAGACAAATAAATGTGTCAAGCTGAGGGAGCAAAGGATGTCAATGTCTTTAAGAGAGAGAGAGACCTGGGCCAAGCTTTGCAGAGTCTGCACCCTTCCTGGATTCACTTCCTTTCCCTTCAGTTGCTGCAAGTGACCAACTGAAGGTGAGAATGAGAAAAGAAATGGAAAGGGGGAGAAAAGAAAGTGTTTTACTCACAGATGTTGGATTCAGGAGTTTTTTTTCCTTCACTTCCGCTGTGACATCACAATGGAGCCCTGCCTGAATCAGCCAATAGGAATTACTGTATTCCGCGTTGTCGTCACCGGGTTCCTGTGCGCAGGCCCGGCGCTCACCGCCCCCACCCGTTGTTACTCCCGCCCCACGAACAAGGCAGAAAAAAACCCGACAACAGAACCTCCTCGAGACAAGGTTTCCAGGCAACCGGCTGACGGCCAGAGCGAGAAGCCAATCGACGATCTCCCCTTGCCTACGACTGCGCATGTCCAAAGGAGGGGAAGCTGCTCATGTGCAGCGGATAGCCCGCCTCCTGACCTTTTTTCTGAGCTATTGACCAATGGGAAGAGTTGGAGGACCGGAAGGACTCTGGTCCTCCAGCTAATCAGCGCGGGCTTTGTGTGACTGCTGGATTGAACTTCACAAGTTCCTCCTGTCTCCAACCTCTGTGAGTAAAACACTTTCTTTTATAGAATAGAACAGTACAGCACAGAACAGGCCCTTCGGCCCTCGATGTTGTGCCGAGCAATGATCACCCTACTTAAACCCACGTAACCCGTATACCCGTAACCCAACAATCCCCCCATTCACCTTACACTACGGGCAATTTAGCATGGCCAATCCACCTAACCCGCACATCTTTGGACTGTGGGAGGAAACCGGAGCACCCGGAGGAAACCCACGCACACACAGGGAGGACGTGCAGACTCCACACAGACAGTGACCCAACCGGGAATCGAACCTGGGACCCTGGAGCTGTGAAGCATTGATGCTAACCACCATGCTACCGTGAGGCCCCTTTCCATTTCCATTTCCATTTCCATTTCCATTCTCCCCCTTTCCATTTCTTTTCTCATTCTCACCTTCAATTGGTTACTTGGAGCAACTGAAGGGAAAGGAAGTGAATTCCTACTTGGCACAAAAAGTCATCGATTCTAGTATGACATTCATGTAGGGCTGGAAAGAAGTTTAAATCTCCGCCCCACGGGTGCAATTTAGCATGCCAAATCCACCTAATCTGCACATTTTTGGACTGTGGGAGGAAACCGGAGATCCCGTAGGGAACCCACACAGACACTTGGCGAATGTGAAAACTCCACACAGCCAGTCACCCGAGGCTGGAATTGAACCTGGGTCCCTGGAGTTGTGAGGCAGTAGTGCGAACTACCGTGCTACCGTTTCGACCCCAGTTGAGTTTAATCTAGATGCGTTTCCTGGAATAAAGCTATGTCGACTTTCTCCTTAAGAAAGGAGACAATCATTTTCCTTCTGATAGGGTGATAGGGTACATTCCCTGAGAAAATTTGAAGATTAACTGCCGCCATTAGTTAGGCGACAGAGAGAACAGGAACAGATTTTCACACCACAATCAGGTGTGCGCCATTACCCCCTCCTCCAACTCACTTTACACCAGAGGCACCAAAGTTTCCCCAAACTGCTCCTTTCACGGATAAAAGCCCCGTCTGTACCAGAGTACAATAAAGTCAACAACACATAAACCGTCCTATAATAACAAAAATACAAAAGAATCACCACCACAATAGATCCAAGGGGACATTCCTCAATAAGACTGAGAACCCTGAGGATTAACCCCATGGCCAGACTGTCGTTACCCTCAAAATACCTTCTCCAAAATGAGAAGAAAAGAAGGGCCAACAAGGGAATGGGGAGTGAATGTCCCTCCCACATTTTGGACCCACCCATGAAGACCTGCATCCACCACCACCCACCCTTCGGCAATGGCACCACTCGGTTCTGCCATGATTAACGCTCAGATAATAGAAGAAAGATGATGGATAATAAGCAAACGGTATATCTACCATAACTGAGATAAGATAATACGAGTCCCTGTAACACTCAAGGAGAAGAAGACATTCAATCGGTGCTCACAGAATAACAACTCCTTTCAACAGGATAAAAGATAAAATATTCAGACAACAACACCATGATTGGGAAAGAGTCCAGATTAGAGCCTGAGTTAGTCTGAGCTGCAAACCATCCCTCCAAATCCTTGCCCTTCATGGATTTAACAAAGGCCAAGGCAGTAGTTGGATTATTGAAAGACTAGACGGACTTGTCAGGTACAATCTTCGGGTCACAGGATAAAGTGTGACATAATTCATTCCCGCTGCCTTGAGTTCCCTTCGAACTTCACCCAGGCTTCACATCCAGCTTGAGAAAACGTGGCAGCCGGTCCTCGAAGAACCTAACGGGAGCCTTACCCTCCACACCTTCTGGCAGGCCGACGACTCGGATGTTCTTTCTCTGACCCTCGGTTCTCCAAGTTCTCCAGGACCTCCCCACGCCACTCAAGCATTTAATTCTTGCCTCCGCCGAGGAGGCATCTTGCTCAGTGTTCAGGATTCTCTCCTCCGATCATTGAACCCCTTCATGGTGTTTTACGGCTCGGCCTCATGAGCTCACAGATATTGAGTCAGCACACTCAGCTTCTGGTCAATAACACGGAGAATGTCGCTGACATAGATCGGCCAATGATCCCACAGAATAGAACAGGCTCGATGGGCTGAATGGCCAACTGCAGCTCGTATTTGTTATGATCTCTGTGTCCAGGACAGGAAGCAGTGAGCAGGGATCTGTCAATCAGCCTGAATCAGCACCTTCAGAAGAATTGGGAGGGTGAATATTAGATACAGTGAATGGAGGGAGAGTGTGTGGGATGGAGATTTACACCTTTTGGGGAATGAGAGAGGAAAGAATGTTCCAGAGAATCTCGAATTGTCTGTTCTGAATTTCTATCCTGTACTGACAGCGATGTCTATTATAAATTGTTTTCACAGGATATTAGAAGAGGGGGAATTACAGACAGAAATTTCAACCGTCACCTCTCAATCTGACTGAGTCTCTCAGTTCCTTCGAACTGAATATCATCAGACTTTGATTCGAGAAGGAGAAATGTTTGTCTGTTCTGTCTGCTTCAAAAGATTTTAAACATCAGTGTGACTGGAAAAGCATCGAGAGACACACACCCGAGTGAGAGTGTTCCAGAGCACTGACTGTGGGAAGAGCTTTAACCAGTTACACAGCCTGAAAAATCATCCCACCATTCGCAGCGGGGAGAGACCTTACACGTGTTCTGTGTGTGGACAAGACTTCAACTGATCGTCAAACCTGGAGAGACACAAGGACACCCCCACCCTGGAGAAACCGTGGAAATGTGGGGACTGTGGGAAGGGATACAGGGCTCCATCTCAGCTGGAAGCTCATCTGCGCAGTCACACTGGGGAGAGGCCGTTCACCTGCTCTCAGTGTGGGAAGGGATTCGCTCGGTTATCCAACCTGCGGATACACCAACGGGTTCACACTGGGGAGAGGCCGTTCACCTGCTCTAAATGTGGGAAGGGATTCACTCGGTTATCCAACCTGCGGATACACCAACGAGTTCACACTGGGGAGAGGCCGTTCACCTGCTCTCAGTGTGGGAAGGGATTCGCTCGGTTATCCAGCCTGCGGATACACCAACGAGTTCACACTGGGGAGAGACCGTTCACCTGCTCTCAGTGTGGGAAGGGATTCACTCACTTACCCAGCCTGAAGACACACCAGCGAGTTCACACGGGGGAGAGGCCGTTCACCTGCTCTCAGTGTGAGAAGGAATTCAGTCAGTTATCCAGCCTGCAGTCACACCAGCGAGTTCACACTGGGGAGAAGCCATTCACCTGCTCTCAGTGTGGGAAGGGATTCGCTCGGTTATCCAACCTGCGGATACACCAACGAGTTCACACTGGGGAGAGGCCGTTCACCTGCTCTCAGTGTGGGAAGGGATTCACTCAGTTATCCAGCCTGCAGATACACCAGCGAGTTCACACTGGGGAGAAGCCATTCACCTGCTCTCAGTGTGAGAAGGGATTCACTCAGTTATCCAGCCTGCAGACACACCAGCGAGTTCACACTGGGGGAAAAGCCGTTCACTTGCTGTCAGTGTGAGAAGGGATTTACTTACTTATCCAACCTGCGGAGACACCAGCGAGTTCACACTGGGGAGAGGCCGTTCACCTCTCAGTGTAGGAAGGGATTCTGTGTTTCCTCGTCCCTGCAAAGACACCAACAAGTTCACAAGTGATTACAGTGATGAAATCTGCTGTTATTATTTCTGCTTCAATTACATCAGGACTGCATTTCGTTCTCTCTTCTCTTTCTCTCTCAGGGAATCTGAGACAGGAAAAGTGATGCAACCGTGGCGAACAAGAAAATTAAAAATCGATTAGATCAAAGGAAGAGGCTCATAAAGTGGCAAAAGTAAGTGTAAGCTTAAGGATTGGCAACTTGTTTTCCAATTTAGCAAAGAAGGATCAATAAACTGATCAAGAGAAAATAGAATATGAGAGCAAACTGGCGAGAAACATAAAAACTAACTGGAAAAGCTCAACAGGAATGTGAAAAGGAAAAGATCAGCAAAGACCAATGTGGGTCCATTCCAGGCAGATACAGGAGAGTTTATAATGGGGAATAAGGAAATGGCAGAGAAACTAAACAATGTGTATCTGTCCTCACGGAGGAAGAAACAGAAATTGCCCCAAAAACACTGGAGAACCAAGGGACCAGTGAGCACGAGGGACTGAAAGAGATTCGTATTAGTGCAAAAAGTACCACTGGAGAAATTAATGTGGCTGAAAATTATGTATTAATAAGTCCCCAAAAGCTGCTGCTCTACATCCCAGAGTGTTGAAAGAGGCGGCTGTAGAGATAGTGGATACATTGGTGATCATCTTTCAAAATTCTATAGATTCTGGAATGCTTCCTGCAGATTGGAAGGTGATAAATGTAACCTCACTATTTAAGGAGGGAGAGAGAAAACGGGTAACCACAGACCCATTAGCCTGACATCAGTAGGAGGGAAAATTCTCCAATCTATTATAAAGGATGTGATAATATACGAATTAGGAGCAGGAGTAGGCCACTCGGCCCCTTGAGCCTGCTCCACCATTCAATAAGTTCACGGCTGAACTGATTGTAACCTCAACTCCACACAGGCCCGTTTAAAAATAAATCTGGTTGCAAGAGCCTTTCAACATCCCAATGATACTAAAGAACAGGGGGGAGGAATTAAATACCATCACTGGAGAAGTAGCATTAGACAAACTAATGGGGCTAAAGGCAGATAAATCCACTGGCCCTGGTAGTTTGCTTCCTAGGATCCTAAGAGAAATGGCTGCAGAGACAGTGGGTGCATTGATTGTAATTTTCCAAAATCCTTGGTTTCTGGAGAAATCCTGGAGGATTGGATAACTGCCAATGTAACACCCCTATTCAAAAAGGGAGGGAGGCAATTAAGGCAGTAATAGCATATTTAGCAAATTATAATCTGATCAAGTAGAGTCAGCATGGTTTCATGAAAGGGCTAGTTTTTAGAGGAAGTCTCAACCAGAGTGGATAGAGGGGGACCAGTAGATGTGTTGTATTTAAACTTCCAGAAGGCCTTTGACAAGGTCCTCACAAAAAGGTGAGCATAAGAGCCCATGGAGTTGGAGGTAGTATATTGACATGGATAGAGAATTGGCTAATGAGCAGGAAACAGTGAGTGGGGAGAAGGGGTTCTCTTTCAGGTTGGTGACATGTAACCAGTGGGGTTCCACAGGGATCAGTGCTGGGACCGCAACTGTGTACAATTTATATTAATGACTTGGAGGAAGGAAGCAAACTTACTGCCCAAATTTGCAGACAACACAAAAATAGGTGGAAATTGTGAGGTGGATACAAACAGTTTGCAAAGAGACATTAATAGGTTAAGTAACTGGACAAAACGTTTGCAAATGGAGTATAATGTGAGAAAATGTGAAGTTGTTCATTTTGGAAGGGAGAACAAAAGAACAGTATTATTTAAATGGAGAAAAGCTGCAGAAAGCTGCAGCACAAAGGGACTCGGGGGAACTTGTGCAGGAAACACAGGAAGCTGGCAGCCAGGTGCAGCAGGTAATCAGGAAGCTAATGGAATGTTGGCCCTGATTCCAAGGGGGTTGGAGTATAAGAATCGGGAAGTCTTGCTGCAGCTGGACAAGGTGCTGGTGACACCACATCTGGAGAACTGAGAGCAGTTTTGATCCCCTTATTTCAGGAAATATATTATTTCATTGGAGGCTATTTAGTGAAGGTTCACTGTGTTGATCCCAGGTATGGAGGGATTGTCTTTGGAGCAAAGGTTAAACAGGTTGGGTCTCTACTCATTGGAAGTTAGAACAATGAGAGGTGATCTCATTGAAACAGACAGGATTCTTAAGGAGCTTCACAGGGTAAATGCTAAGAGGATGTTTCCCCTCATGGGAGGGTCTCGGACCAGAGGGCATGGTCTCAGAATAAACCGGTACCAATTTAAGACTGAGATGAGGAGGAATTTCTTCTCTGTGTGTTGTGGGTTTTTCAAACTGTGGGGAGAGCGTCCGTGAGTATATTTAAGGTGGAGATAGATTCTTGATCAGTGAAAGAATAAAGCACTATGGGGAAAGGGCCAGAAAGTGGACATGAGGAATGTTGGATCACCCGGGATTGAATGGCGGGGCAGACCCGAAGGGCCGAACAGCCGACTCCTGTTCCTATTCCTCATGGTCTTATTCCCACTGACCCCCCAATAACCCTTCATCCCCTTGCTTAACAAGAATCTATCCAATTCTACCTTTAAAATATTCAAACACTCTGCTTCCACTGCCCTTTGAGGAACAGACTCTCAACCCTTTGAGAAAAAATGTTCTCCTTTAGCTTAAATGGGCAAGTTATTACTATTAAAGTGACTCTAATTTCTAGATTCTCCCACCAGAGGAAACGTCCTTTCCATATCCACCCTGTCAATAAACATTTGATGGAACATCTAGGTAACAGTGATCATAGGGAAGTCCTTGTTTGTCATTGATTCTGTGATAACTGAATATAATGAAACCAAAGTGTATGAATCAATTCACTCAATACGGTATTGCACTATGTGAGTCTCGAGCTCAGGTGCACTCCTCCTTGGCAAGTGACTTGTGCCATATTGTCTTAGGCCACAGGACTAATGCTGAATGAGAATTTCTGTTACATTTTCTGACAGGATTAGGGGATGCATGTGATGTTTCTTGTAGTTTAATTGTGTGTGTCAGTGCTGGAGAAATGTCTCAAATTGTATTCACTTAACTTAAAAGCAAAATAGTCACTTTCCTTCAAAGTATACACAGATTTTCCCAATGGTATGGGGGGCTGGTTTAGCACAGTGGGCTAATTAGCTGGCTTGTAATGCAAAACAATGCCAGCAGCGCGGGTTCAATTCCCGTACCGGCCTCCCCAAACAGGCGACAGAATGTGGCGACGAGGGGCTTTTCACAGTAACTTCATTGAAGCCGACTTGTGACAATAAGCGACTGTTGTTATTATTATTAGTTTCTGTAATGGTGTTGTAGTTATGTAGTTTGTGACTTTCATTTCAGAAAATGGTATTTTGTAATGTATATCTTGCTACATGAACTTCAGAACACCAATCACCTTTATGGGTTTATTTTTTCGTATTCTGTCGTAATTGTTGTATTAGTTTATGTTTGTGTATCTCTTATACTTTTAGTATTTGTATTGAAGTAACTTGCATCAGCAGTCACTAAGAAGTTACACATAACACCTGAGATGTATCAGTTAGGACGATGAGCCTGACGAACATCAATCATGAGGAAGTGACACCACATATCCTCTTATTACAAGTACGTAGACATTCAAATTACCTGTGTTGCCTTGTTGTCTTAGTGCAAAAGCTAGAAACTTAATAAAACAGCAGGGAACAGCCACAAAGAAAATTATGTTACCACAACTGACCGAGATCCAGGGTAACCAATCAGGAGTTAAGGGGAAATTACATCGACAGGATGACCAACGTCCTTCAGAGAGCAATCAGATATTGATTGTGTCCCATTTAACCAATCAGAGACTGATCATGGGCTTCTTGGGCCAATCAGAACTACAGGTTGCTACCGACCCTGAATAGAAAGGGTTAATGAGCTACAATTCTCTGGAGCTCGGTTCACAACACAACATGAAGGAAGAGGATCGACTTCAGTCAACAGAACAAGAGACATCGCCACAGTCACCCAGAAGTCAAGAGCTGGTGACTCAGAGTGAACGGACTGATCCACTGCCTTTGTTAATTATTGTGATTTTGTACTTATTACAATTAACTTAATAAATTCTGTGACAAAATTCTTGTATCAGGAATGGTCTGTAACTAGTCAGTAGCTTCAGTATTTTTTAGGTAACTTTCACAACTTATTCTGACGCGTAATTGATTTGAGGATTACAATTGAGATTGGAGCCAAACCCAGATCTTACAATAGGATCGAATTTCACATTCCGTTTGTGTAACCTGCACTAACAGTGATGGCTTTTGTAAACTAATTTTACAGGATATTAGAAGGGGAGGATTTACAGAGAGAAATTTCACACCATACATCATGTCAAGATCTGACAATCACTCAATTCATGGGAACTGAATATCATCAACCTTCAAATCTAGAAGGAGAAATGTTTGTCTGCTCTCCTGCTGAGATGTTTAAACATCACTGAGTGTATTGACACTGACATGTTCATGCAAGTGAGGCATCACTAAAAACAATATATTTTATATTCTTCAGCTCACCCAAAGATGGAAATTTCAGCGCACATTTCTCCACCTTGTATTTTTTAATATTTTGTTCGCCCGTTAAATGTCCTCGACCATTGGACATTTCATTACAGAACTCAGCTTGAAGACATCAAAACTTCTATCCGGCCTTGCCTGTGTCACCCCGGTATCTGCTGTCCACGGGGACTTTCCTTTAATCAGAGCTGTCAGTGGATCCTGTTCCTGACACCAGGTTGTTGTGGGACAAATGTGTCTCGGAGTCCAGAGTTGGTTCAAGTTTGGGAATCTTTATTACAAGCATACAGGGGAATGCTTCAGCGAACCGAAGCATCTCAAGGAGTAGTAACAATAACACACATTTATACACAGTAGTTACAGCTGTTTTGTCTGCAAGTTAGTGGGAAAGTACAGGACGTAAAGGAAACAACTCGAAAACAGCTCACTTATCGGCTATAGTGACTTCATCTCTCACAAAACACATCTGGGAAAATAGCCAGACCAGAGACCCAGGGTAATGCAATAGGGATCCAGGTTCAGCAGATGGTGAAATTTAAATTAATTAAAAATCTGGAATTAAAAGTAATCGATGACCATGAAAGCATTGTCGACAGTTGTAAAAACCCATCTGGTTTCTTTTAGATCCACCTGTAGTGGGGGGAAAACACTATTCACTATCCAGGATAAAATAAATGTACTTCAGCCTGTGTGGATCATTTCAGTGGAAATGTGCTCTCCCAGGCTCAAAGAGCAACAGCCCACTGGAAGCAAAGTGATGAGACCGGCCAGTCCAGCAGAAAGAAACCCTCCGACCCTCCCACTTCATCGAGTGTCAGAATGAGCAAAGTTTGATTTGATTACATTTATTCACGTGCACCGAGGTATAGTGAAACGTATTGTTCTGTGTATAATACAGACAGATTATTATATACATGAAAAAACAAAGGACATATGATAAATACACAATATAAATACATAGACATCGGATGAAGCATACGGAGTGTAGTGCTACTCAGTAGAGAAGATGTATGGAGAGATCAGTTCAGTCCATAAGAGGGTCATTCAGGAGTCTGGTAACAGCGGGAAATAAGCTGTTTTGAATCTGTTATTGCTGTTCTCAGACATTTGTACCTCCTGCCCAATTGAAGAGATTGGAAAAGAGAATAACCTCGGTGGGAGGGGTCTTTGATTTTGCTGCCCGCTTTCCCAAAGCAGCGGGAGGTGTGGACAGAGTCAATGGATGAGAGGCGGGTTTGTGTGAGGGACTGGGCTGTGTTCACAACTCTCTGTAGTTTCTTACAGTCTTGGGCTGAGCAGCTGCCAGACCAAGTGTCATGGGAGTGTCCCTTTAAGAAATGTTTTTGTCTCATCACATGGCTTCAGTGATGTCATTGTGTGGGTGGAGCTGGGCTGTGGCTCTGGGAGTTGGTTTTACTTTCGCTTTGGTTTGGGGCTGTTTTGTGGCTCTGAGTTTTTTGCTTTCGTTTTCACATTTTTGGCTGCTGTACTCAGAAAGAGGAGTATTTTGGCCCGTCTCTCGATCTTCATTTCAAAAGCTGTTTCCAGGCTGCTTGCTAACTTGAAAAGAAATAATTGCTTTCTGGAAGGAATTCAAACCTGCTGTTTTGGAAAGGAAACGAGCATCCAAACCAGGTCTTGAGTGCTGTGTGCTGGGCCACACCTTTGAAAAGGAGGTACTGGTTTATGGGATCTTGTTATTAAATTGGAACAGTTAAAGGGGGGAATTTATTAAGGGTTATACATAGATTACTGTAGCTGTGTGGGGTAATTTGTAATTTATAAAAGTGTTTACTGTGTGTGTTTATAAAAATGTTAACTAAATTCATAGAATAAAGCTTGTTTTGATTAAAAGTGCTTGAGGCCTCTGTTGAATAACACCTGAAAGGCCGGCCCTTGTGCTCATCGTAACCAAAACCAAGAAACAGTTGTAGGTCAGGTGATCTCCATGATATACTTTGGAGTTTTCTAAACCCTGGCCCATAACACAAGCTGTCATGCAGCCAGATAAGATGTTTTCCATGGTGCATCTGTAAAAATTGGGAAAAGTCAATGATAATAATCTTTATAATTGTCACAAGTAGGCTTACATTAACACTGCAATGAAGTTACTGTGAGAATCCCCCAGTCACCACACTCTGGCGCCTGTTCGGGTTCACTGAGGGAGAATTCAGAATGTCCAATTCACCTAACAAGCACGTCTTTTGAGATTTGTGCGAGGAAACCGGAGCACCCGGAGGAAACCCACGCAGACACGGGGAGAACATGCATGCTCCGCACAGATAGTGACCCAAGCCGGGAATCGAACCTGCGACCCTGGCGCTGTGAAGCAACAATGCTAACCACTGTGCTCCCATGCCACCCATGTGGCAATCAATGTGGACATGCTGAAGTTCCGTAGTATCCTGAGGAAGTATATGTTTCTTGGTCGTAGTGTCGATATGGGTGGACCAGGACAGAATGTTGGTGATGTGCACACCTCGGAATTTGAAGCTGCTAACCATCTCCACCTCGGCCCCATTCATGCAGACAGGGGTGGGTACGATACTTTGCTTCCTGATGTCAATGACCAGCTCCTTAGTTTTGCTGACATTGAGTGAGAAATTGTTGTCATTACACCATGCCACTAGGTTCTCTATCTCCCTCCTGTAGTCTTGACTCATCGTTGTTTGATATCCAACCTATTACGGTCGTGTCATCAGCAAATTTGTAGATGGAGCGGGAGCCAAAGTGTTTATAATGACTGTAATAGGGGGCTAAGTACGCAGCCTTGTGGGGCCCCGATATTGAGGACTATCATGAAGGAGGTGTTGTTGTTTATCCTTACTGATTGTGGCCTATGTACCAGGAAGTCGAGGATCCTGTTGCAGAGGGAGGAGCCAAGCCCAGGATTTTGGAGTTTTGATATGAACTTGGCTGGGATTATGGTGTTGAAGGTGGAGCTGTAGTCAATGAATAGGAGTTGGACGTAGGAGTCCTTGTCGAGATGATCCAGGGGAGAGTATAGGGCCAGGGAGATGGTGTCTGCTGTGGACTGGTTGTGGCAGTACACGAATTGCAGTGGATGAAGGAATGCTGGGAGTATGGGGTTGATGTGTCCAGCATCTCGAAGCACTTCATAATTAGAACAGTACAGCACAGAACAGTACAGCACAGAACAGGCCCTTCGGCCCTCAAAGTTGTGCCGAGCAATGATCACCCTACCCAAGCCCACGCATCCACCCTATACCAGTAACCCAACAACCCCCATTAACATTATTTTTTAGGACACTAAGGGCAATTTAGCCTGGCCAATCCACCTAACCCGCACATCTTTGGACTGATGGAGGAAACCGGAGCACCCGGAGGAAACCCACGCACACACGGGGAGGACGTGCAGACTCCACACAGACAGTGCCCCAGCCGGGAATCGAACCTGGGACCCTGGAGCTGTGAAGCATTGATGCTAACCACCATGCTACCCTGCTGCCCATAATCATCGGATGGTAGTCATTGAAGCACATTATCTGATTCTTCTTTGACACCGGTATGATGGTTGTCTTCTTGAAACAAGTGGGAATCTCAGAACGGAGTAGGGACAGGATGAGGATGTCCGGAAACACACCTGCCAGTTGGTCTGTGCAGGATCTGGGTGTACGACCAGGGATCTCATCAGGACCCATCACTTTCCCAGGGTTCACTTTCAAGAAGGCCAATCTGACTTTGGAGGCTGTGAAGGTGGGTATGGGTGTGCCCAAGGCTGCTGGGGCAGATGACAAAGGTTTGTTGGTTTCCTGCTTGAAATAAGCATCGAATGAATTGAGTTCATCGGGGAGGGCTGCGCTGTTACCATAGATTCTACTCGGCTTTGATTTTTTAGGTCATTATGTTGTTTAAGCCTTGCCACAATTGATGAGAGTCCATGATTTTAGCTTAGTCTGCGATTGTCTCTTGGCATCCCTGTTGGCTTTGCAGAGGTCGTACCTAGATTTTTTTTGTCTAGGTCAGGATCGCCTCTCAAACTCCTCAGATGTGGCCTTCTGTAGGGAGTGAATCTTCCGATTAAACCATGGTTTCTGGTTGGGTAACGTACCTTCTTTGACACACAATCTTCGACACACTTGCTGATGAAGTCTGTGATGGTGCTGGCAAACTCGTTTAGGTTGGCTGCCGAATTCTTGAATATGGACCAGTCCACTGACTCCAAGCAGTCGCGTAGGAGCACTTCTGTAGCCTCAGACCAGCATTTCTACGACCTTCTTAAATGGATTCTCCCGCTTAAGTTTCTGCCTGTATACCAGGAGGAGGAGCACCGTCTTGTGGTCCTATTTTCCGAAGTGCAATCGGGATGGATCGAGAAGTGTCCTTGATGTTTGTGTGGCAGTGATCAAGGATGTTGGGGTCCCTGTTGGGACGGAGATGTGTTGGTGGAATTTTGGCAGTACACTCTTGAGGTTGGCCTGGTTAAAGTCCCCGGCCACGATGAACAAGGCCTCCGGGTATTCTGCTTCATTGTTATTTATAGCGGCTACAATTAATCAAGCGCCTTCTTCACTTCCGCCTGGGGTGGGATGTAGACCACTGTGATGATGGCAGAAGTGAACTCCGTGGAAGGTAGTATGGACGGTACTTCACAGTCGGGTATTCCAGGTCCGGGGAACAGTAGTTCGCCAGGGTCGCCACGTCCGAGCACCAGGAGGAGTTGATGAGAAGACAAATCCCTCCACCCACTCCAGGTTCAGTCCTGGATGTGATTAACAGCAGGAATAACAGCAGAATCCAACCAGTCATCACTTGTGAACCCTTTGGTGTCTCAGCATGTTGGATGACTGAGTGAATCCTTCCCCACAGTGAGAGTAGGTGAATGGCTTCTTTCCAGTGTGAACTCGCTGGTGTGTCAACAGGGCAGATGAATCACAAAATCTACTCCCACAATCAGAGCAGATAAATCAAGTGTAAACTCAGTGGTGTCTCCGCAACGTGGATGACGTTCTAAACCTCTTGGTACAGTGAGAGCAGCTGAATAGTTTCTCCACAATGTGAATGCGCTGGTGTTCCATCAGTACCTGAGAGCTTTTAAACCCACTCCCACAGTCAGAGTATTTAAAGGGTCTCTCATTGCTGTGAGTGACATTGTGTTTCAGCAAGTGATGACCGAGTGAATCTTTTCCCAGTTGGAGAGGTGATCGGGCTCTCCCCGGTGTGACCTCGCTCGTGTTCCATCAGGTTGGAGGAGGTTCTAAAGCTCTTTCTGCAGTGAGAGGAGCTGAACGGTCTCTCCTCAGAGTGAACGCACTGGTGGGACATCAGTAGCTGAGAACTTTTGAAACCCCTCCTCCAGTCAGAGCATTTAAAGGGCCTGCTCTTGGTGTGAGTGACAGTGTTTCAGCAGGCTGGATAATTGAGTGAATCCCATATCACACACAGTGCAGATGAACGGCTTCTCCCCGGTGTGAACTCGCTGGTGTGTCTGCAGGTGGGGTAACTGAGTGAATCCCTTATCACACACAATGCAGATGAATGGCTTCTCCCCAGTGTGAACTCGCTGGTGTGTCTGCAGAAGTGATAACCGAGTGAATCCCTTATCACACACAGTGCAGATGAATGGCCTCTCCCCGGTGTGAACTCGTTCGTGTTTCCGCAAGCTGCCAATGTCAGTGAATCCCTTTTCACACTGAGAGCAGGTGAATGGCCTCTCCCCAGTGTGAACTCGCTGGTGTGTCTGCAGGTGGGATAACCGAGTGAATCCCTTATCACACACAGTGCAGATGAACGGCTTCTCCCCGGTGTGAATTCGCTTGTGGTTCTGCAGGTGGTGTAACTGAGTGAATCCCTTATTACACACAGTGCAGATGAATGGCCTCTCCCCGGTGTGAACTCGTTCGTGTTTCCGCAGGCTGCCAATGTCACTGAATCCCTTTTCACACTGAGAGCAGGTGAATGGCCTCTCCCCAGTGTGAACTCGTTCGTGTCTCCGCAGGCTGCTAACGTCAGTGAATCCCTTTTCACACTGAGAGCAGGTGTAAGGCCTCTCTCCAGTGTGAACTCGTTCATGTTTCCGCAGGTTGCCAATGTCAGTGAATCCCTTTTCACACTGAGTGCAGGTGAAAGGCCTCTCCCCAGTGTGAACACGCTGGTGTGTCTGCAGGTGGGATAACCGAGTGAATCCCTTCCCACAGTCAGAGCAAGTGAACGGCCTCTCCCCAGTGTGACCTCGTTCGTGTCTACGCAGGCTGCCAATGTCAGTGAATCCCTTTTCACACTGAGAGCAGGTGAACGGCCTCTCTCCAGTGTGACTACGTTGATGTCTTTCCAGCTCGTGCGGGGCTATGAATCCCTTCCCACACACAGAGCAGGTGAACGGCCTCTCTCCATTGTGACTACGTTGATGCCTTTCCAGCCCGTACGGGCCTTTGAATCCCTTCCCACAGTCCTCACATTTCCATGGTTTCTCCATGGTCCAGGTGATCTTGCGTCGCACCACGTTGGACAATGAGCTGAAGCCTCGTCCACACACAGAACACCTATACAGTCTCTTCCTGCTGTGACTGGTGTAGTATTTTTTCAGGCTGTGTAACTGGTTAAAGCTTTTTCCACAGTCAGTGCTCTTGAACACTCTCACTCGGGTGTGTGTGTGTCTCGGTGCTTTTCCAGTCACACTGATGTTTAAAATCTCTTGAAGCAGACAGAACAGACAAACTTTTTTCCTTGTAGATTCAAAGGCCGATGATCCCAAGAATTGAGTGACTCATCCAGTTCTTGACGTGATATTTAGTTTGAGATATCGGCCTCAAACTCCTCTTGTTCGAACTTCCTGCAAACAGATTTTACAATAGTAATCATTGTCAGTACAGGATAGAAACTCAGAACAGACAATTCTAGTTTCTATCTAACGTTCTTTCCTCTCTCATTCCCCAAAACACTAAATCTCCATCCCACACACTCTCCCTCCATTCTCACTCTGCTATGTCTAATATTCACCCTCCCAATTCTCCTGAAGGTGCTGATTCAGGCTGATTGACAGATCCAAGCTCACAGAGACCTGAAAATCTTCATGCAGCTGCCAGACAGATATATGTCTATATTACTGAATGAAAAATGTGTGTAATATACAGACTGTATTCACTTTCTTTCCCTCCCAATTTTCCAGAAGGTGCTGATCAACAAATCTAAACTCACTAAAACCTGTACAAGAGGAGAGAATCTCCATATAAGGACATTTACTGATCAGAGATAGGGAAATTCTGAGGAAGAATTTTATTTAGTCATGGAGTGGACATGACAGGGAACTCACTGCCCACAAGGGATGTGGAAGTCCAGATGATCAATAATTTAAAATAAAATAGGATGGTCACTTGAAGAAAATAAACTTGCAGGGGAACAGGGATATCGATGGGGAATGGGACTGACTGGATTACTGTACAGAGAGTCAGCATTGACTTGAGATACCAAATGGATTCTGTCAGTGCTGCAATGACTGTATGACTGGAAATATATAATGTGGGTACAGTACTATATTACAAAACTAGAACTAATAATACATGTATTTTATTACAGAACCATCAATAATATATAATTCATACCATATAACAACACTAGACATATCTCTGTCCGATATTAAATTTTTAAAAATTAATTTACGGGATGTGGACAATGCTGGTTAGGCCAGCATTTATTGCCCATCCCCAGTTACCCTTCCGAAGTAGTGGTGAGTTGCCTTTTGAACTGCTGCAGTCCTTGAGGTGTAGGTACATCCCCTGTGCTGTTTTTTTTTTTAAATTTGTTTTTTATAAATTTAAAGTACCCAATTAATGTTTTCCAATTAAGGGGCAATTTAGCATGGCCAATCCACCTACCCTGCACATCTTTGGGGTGTGGGGGTGAAACCCACGCAAACACGGGGAGAATGTGCAAACTACACACGGACAGTAACCCAGAGCCAGAATCGAACCTGAGACCTCGGCACCGTGAGGCAGCAGGGTAGCATGGTGGTTAGCATAAATGCTTCACAGCTCCAGGGTCCCAGGTTCGATTCCCGGCTGGGTCACTGTCTGTGTGGAGTCTGCACGTCCTCCCCCTGTGTGCGTGGGTTTCCTCCGGGTGCTCCGGTTTCCTCCCACAGTCCAAAGATGTGCGGGTTAGGTGGATTGGCCATGCTAAATTGCCCGTAGTGTCCTAATAAAAAAGTAAGGTTAAGGGGGGGGTTGTTGGGTTACGGGTATAGGGTGGATACGTGGGTTTGAGTAGGGTGATCATGGCTCGGCACAACATTGAGGGCCGAAGGGCCTGTTCTGTGCTGTACTGTTCTATGTTCTAACCACTGCCCCACCATGCTGCCCTACATCCCCTGTGCTGTTAGGGAGGGTATTCCAGGATGTTGCCCCAGGGACAGTGAAGGAACGACAAGATATTTCCAAGTCACAGTGGTGTGTAACTTGGATGCGAACCTCCAGGTGGTGAGGTTCCCAGGTATCTGCTGCTCTTGTCCTTCTAGATAGTAGTGGCTGTGGGTTTGGACGGTGCTGTCTGAGGAACCTTTGTGAGTTACTGCAGTGTATCTGGTAGATGGTATACACAGCTGCTACTATTTGTCGGTGGTGGAAGGTTTGAATGTTTGTGGAAGGCGGCGCAATCAATCAGGCTGCTTTGTCCTGGATACTGTCGAGCTTCTTGAGTGTTGTTGGAGCTGCACTCATCCAGCAAAGTGGAGTGTATTCCATACATTCCTGACTTGTGCTTGTCGATGTCTGGTGGACAAGCTTTGGGGCATCAGGTGGTGTGCTAATCGCTGTAGGATTCCCAGAATTTGACCTACCCTGGTAGCTACAGTATTAACATGGCTAGTCCAGTTCAGTTTTTGATCAATGGTAACCCCCAGGATGTTGGTTGTGGGGGATTCAGCGATGGCAGTGCCACTGAATGTGAAGGGGTGTTGGTTAGATCTTCTCTTGTAGGAGATGGTCATTGCCTGGCACTCGTGTAGCACAAATATAACTTGCCACTTATTAGGCCAAGCCTGGACATTGTCCAGGTCTTAGCGAATTTGGACATGGACTGCTTCATTATCTGAGGAGTCGAGAATGGTGCTGAACATTGTGCAGTCATCCGCAAACATCACCACTTCTCACCTTATGATGGAAGGGAGATCATTGATGAAGCAGCTGAAGATGGTTGGGACTAGGATACTGCCCTGAGGAACTCGTGCAGTGATGTCCTGGAGCTGAGATGATTGACCTCCAATCAACACAACCATCTTCCTTTGTGTCAGGTATGACTCCAACCAGTGGAGAGTTATCCCCCGATTCCCATTGACTCTAGTTTAGCTGCGGCTCCTTGATGCCATACTCGGTCAAATGCTGCCTTGATGTCAAGGGCAGTCACTCGCATCTCACTGCTGGCATTCAGCTCTTTCGTCCAAGTTTGAACTAAGGCTGTAATGAGGTCAGGGGCTGAGTGACCCTGGCGGAACCCAAACTGAGCGTCCAGGAGCAGGTTATTGCAGAATAAGTGCCACTTAATAGCAACTTTCATGACTCCTTCCATCACTTTTCTGATGATGGACAGTAGACCTACAGAGAAGTAATTGCCTGAGTTGGATTTGCCCTGTTTACTGTCCCCTTAAATGTCAGCCATCTCCTGGGGAAACCAGCCCTTTAATTGTGAACATTAGGAAAGAGACCATCCTTTTAGCCAGACAAATAAATGTGTCAAGCTGAGGGAGCAAAGGATGTCAATGTCTTTAAGAGAGAGAGAGAGACCTGAACCAAGCTTTCCAGAGTCTGCACCCTCTCTGGATTCACTTCTTTTCCCTTCAGTTGCTGCAAGTGACCAATTGAAGGTCAGAATGAGAAAAGAAATGGAAAGGGGGAGAAAAGAAAGTGCTTTACTCACAGATGTTGAAGACAGGAGTCTGTGTGCAGCTCAAGCTCATTCAGGGTTGGAGGAACAACAGCTTTGCTCGGCACAAACCTCCATGTCCAGCTTCCGCATAGAGACAATGGGGGAGCTCTGATTGGCGGAGGAGCAGAGTCCTTCCGGTCCTCCAATCTTCCCATTGGGCACCGCGGGATTGAGCTCCCCTGCACATGCGCAGATTCCCCTATCCCTGAGACATTCGCAGTCCTGGGTTGCGGGGTGGGGCTTCTCGCTCTGGCCGAGATGTCAACCGGTTGCCTGGAAACCGTCATGACGATGTGCTGGGGGAGAGGATACCAAGGGTGGGGACGGGTCTTCTGTGTACTCGCACACAAATGTAGTGACGTCACCGCGGAATGGATTTATTCCTATTGGCTGATTTAGAGGACGAGCTCCTTTGTGATGTCACAATGTGGAGGTTGGACAATGAGTTTCAGACTAAAACTTCCTCCTCTGGGCAACATCTGGGAGCAAATCAATGTCTCCCCCTTTCAGAAGGTCATAAGAAAAAGGAGCAGAATTAGGCCATTTAGCCCATCGAGTCTGCTCTGCCATTCTGTCATGGCTGTACTCATCCTGGATTTAATTCCACCGTACTGCCAGTTCTCCATTGCCCTTCAACCCATTACCAATTAAAATCTGTCTTCTCGAAATCTGAATTTAGCCCTTTACATAAATTGTGTGACGTTCATGGAAGTTTGCTAACTGGAGGGTTATTCTCATTAAATTCAGCCCTCAGCTCCGTCGCTGACTGTCATTGACATGAGCAATAGAGACACAGAAAGGTGCCCGAGGCTCAAATGGGAAGTCAAAACTTGTGACTTGAAACCAACACCTCAACATTTGTCAGTCAAATCCGTGTTATTTATACTGGGGTTTTTATTATTAAATTTAGGCACTGGAGGCAAAGGGTGGGGCTTTTAAAGGGTAACTTTCACTTTCTAACTTTATATTGTTTATAGTGTCAGCCGTGGCTCAGTGGGCAGTTCTCGCACCTATGAACCTGAAGATTATGGGTTCAAGTCCCAGTCCTCCTCGCAGCACTGAGGGAGTGCTGCACTGTCAGAACAGCCTTCTTTCAAATAAGATGTTAAACTGAGGCCCTGTCTGTCCCTATCAAGTGGATGTTAAAGATCCCACAGCCATTATTTTGAAGAAGAGCAGGGGAGTTACCCCAGTGTCCTGGTCAATATTTATCCCTCAGTCAACATCACTAAAAACAGATCATCTGATCATTATCACATTGCTGTGTGTAAACTGATTGCCGCATTTCCTACATTACAAAAGTGATGACACTTCAAAAGTACTTAATTGGCTGTGAAGCACTTTGGGATGCCCTGTGGTTGTGAAAGGTGCGATAGAAATGCAAGGTTTTCAATTGAAGATACTGATCTTGTAATTGAGAATGTAATTGATTTCAGCTACCTCCAACTTACATAGAACATAGAACAGTACAGCACAGAACAGGCCCTTCGGCCCTCGATGTTGTGCCGAGCCACAATCACCCTACTCAAACCCACTATCCACCCTATACCCGTAACCCAACAACCCCCCCCCCCCCTCTTAACCTTACATTTTAGGACACTACGGGCAATTTAGCATGGCCAATCCACCTAACCAGCACATCTTTGGACTGTGGGAGGAAACAGGAGGAGCACCCGGAGGAAACCCACACACATGGGGAGGACGTGCAGACTCCACACAGACAGTGACCCAGCCGGGAATCGAACCTGGGACCCTGGAGCTGTGAAGCATTTATGCTAACCACCATGCTACCGTGCTGCCCATAGGAATCCATTTAATAAATTCATTTTAGGTTGGACAGCACTTGAATCAATTAAGACAAAGGCAGAATTCTCTGGATAGTAAATTCAAAAATAGGTTTATGAAAAGAAAAAGGTTTACTGAACTTTAAGGCATTGACTTTTCCAACTTCATGCGGGTGATCAGTCTGTGGAAGCGTAACCCTCTCTGGCTCCATCTTTGACAGTAATTCTTGTGGAATTCAGCCTCGGGAGTCTGGCTCCTTCTTTGACAATAATTTCCTTGGAACTCGGCCTCAGGAGTCTTCAGTACTTGGCCAGCAAGGAAGACGTTCAGAACCTCTACTTTTATCCCCAAAGTGACCATTACCTCATAACATGACAATTGGTCAATTTGGTCACCAGATTAATTGAATTGGATCCCCAATTACTGACACCACCTTCTCTCATTAACTTAGGCAGGAACACAATAGAACTGTTTCATACTATCCTTTTATCTGCTTTGAAAGAATCCCTTATTTTACAACATCAAATGATGAGTTTAATCTGACCTTGAAGGTCTCTCTTGCCAGTACATTTATCTTCATTACACAGCCCTTTTTAAAAAATGTATAAATTTAGACTACCCAACTAGTTTTCTCCAATTAAGGGCAATTTTGCGTGGCCAATCCACCTATCCTGCACAATATTTTTGGACTATGGCGGTGTGACCCACGCAGACATGGGTAGAATGTGTAAATTCCACATGGACAGTGACCCTGGGCCGGGATCTAACCCGGGTTCTCGGCGCCGTGAGGCAGCAGTGCTAACCACTGCACCACCATGCAGCACAAAACATTCTTTACATATACAGCAATTAAGCTTTTTAATTAATTTAGAGTACCCAATTAATTTTTTTCCAATAAAGGGGCAATTTAGCGTGGCCAATCCACCTACCCTGCACATCTTAGGGTTGTGGGAGCGAAACCCACACGAACATGGGGAAAATGTGCAAACTGCACACGGACAGTGACCCAGAGCTGGGATTGAACCTGGGACCTCGGCACCATGAGGCAGCAGTGCTAACCACTGTGCCACTCTGCTGCCCTGCTTTTACATTTTTACAGCAAATAAAAATCAGTCTTTTACAAGAACTACTGATTCATTATTGATTCATTCATTGTAACTGAATTAAGGATCAATCATCTGTTACTGATTGGTGGCTAAATAAAACAGTAATCTGTTTTATCCATGGTAAACTGGTTCAAAAAGACAGTTTTGGAAAGACAATAGCTTTACTTCTTACTCATCTTGATTGGATTCAATAAACAGCCTTGTTGAGCCAGACATTGGCACAATTTAATGTTCTCTTTCTTGTCAAAATTATTGAAGAATTTATTTGTTTCAACAATTAATGCTTGTTAAGTAATGGGTTAAGAGACATTGCAATTAGTTGTCTCATTTATGTTACGTGTTCAATGATTGTCTCATTTATGTTAAGTGTTCAATGATTGACACTGATATGTAAAGGGGCTTCAGGTGGACTCTGGAGCTTGCGATGATCTGTAGAGTTCTGTGCAGAGTGAGTTTGAACCATTAAAGGTGTGCTGGTGGAAAAGGAGCTGAACTGTTGCCTCTTCGTACCACAGCATCTAGTACATTTTACAATGCTCAATCAGCAGCGTCGCAGCATTCACGTTTATACAGTATTAATTTCTGAAATAAAGATCTCGTCATATGTTAGAGCTTAACATGGCTTCTCTAGAAACCAACTATTTTCTAATACACCCGATCGGTAAAAGATAGCTATTTAGCGTAAATATTAAGCCCCAGTTTTAAATACCCATTTTCAATTAAGGATTTCAACACTTGTAACCTCAGGTCATCTCAAAACATATAGCTTCAACAGAACAGAGACACAATACAGCATGACACAGCATAATTCCATTATAGATTAAAACAGCACTTTTACTGAGCTCCATTGTTCTGACAAATACATTTGCAAGACAGTGTGACATTAAAACACAAGCTATACCAGATATCATTCCAAGGACAGGGCAGGCACCACAGCAACATTAAGGCACTAATGTCCACAATGTGGAAAATAGCGAAGTCAGCAGAAGTCTAGTTTAAACTGGTTGTGATAATAGCACAGAATCACATTCCATAACATACACAAGTATTCAGATATGAAACATTTAAAGCTAATGTTGCACATTGAAGATTGACAGCTAACCGTCAAATCAAACTAATTTGATTCTAACCTAAACCAATTGGGCTTACACAGGGATGTAGATAGATGGCTAAAGACTGATATGATTTTGTATAACCGTGAGGGTCCATACGGCCATCTTTATTCATTAATCATCTATACTTTAATCTAAACTATTCGCTGTCTCTATATTTTCCCTTTTCCACTCTAACTCTTGAAGTAAATGCAAGCTGTTTTGCCGTAAGCAAGAAACCATTTCTATATTATTTGAAAGTTAAATTGTGTGCCAGTTGCTTCTCTTTAAGTCCTTTTTGCCAGCTGGACTTATTAGGAAATAAGATTTAAGTGATTCTCAATTGTAAACAAATAGAAGCAATAAACAATTCTTGTTTGCACCCGAGAAGGTTTAACTCAAATTTCTACTGACTTTTAGTGTTGCAAGTGCCACTAAATCCATATGGTAGATCTCTGCAGCTGGCATAGTTTGGCAAAAGGGGGTAGCCAGCCAGGAAGAAATCAGAAGACTGAAGAAAGACCAGAAGGACGGAAGACCCAAAGAAAAACGGCTAGATTGCGGTAAGAAATATATTTTTCACCCATTAAAAGTCTTAAAGCCACCTCAAGCAGTGCTTCGATCCCTAGAAAGGACCTTTTTACAGACTGTTAATTCAATCGGGTGCTGGTCGTTGAAACTAAAATAAAACGGGACTGAAAGAATAGTCTCGCTCGTGTACACAGATACACAAACATAGTTGGCGACCAAAAAATTGGATGTAAGGCTGAGTTTATGGCGGACATGACTCCTAAAATAGATTCAGGACCTTCAAATGGTAGAGAACTACTTCCCACAAAGTCCAAGGGAGGTCGCGCTGTACCGGATGTCTCTATTGACGATATATTTGGTGATCTTAGCTCTTTGATTTGTAGATAATTTGGACTGTCTGAAGTTGCAAGAAAGATTGAATCAAAATATGATATTCCCAAAGGACAGTGGTCCCTTGATAATATCAAGACGGCAGGGGGAAAACCACACGCTTAAATAGAGGAAACCGTATGAAATGGTCTTTTGCAGCAATGGCACAGCTCCAAAAACATCAAGAGACAATCGCAAAAACTAAATTCAATCATGACCTTAAGTTCACTAAAGACCAACTAGCAACAGTTGTTGGAGAATTACGAGATGCAAAATCTAAACTTGAACAATGTGATCAGATTAAAACATTATTGGAAAATGAAACTTTTAAAGTTCAACCACAATCATTTCAAATTGATGAACTCCAAAAGAAAGATACTGACTCAGAATCCAAACTTCAACAGTTAATATCAGAAAATGATGGTCTGAAAAGTCAAAATTGCCAGTTACTTGAGGAAAAATGTATTTTGGAAAGTGACATGGACACCATGAAATGTCATAACAAATTACTGACAGACAAATTAACAGCTCAAAAGCCTTCAAATCTGTCTTTAATAAATCAGCTGAACTCTCCAAAGCAAACAGCGCCACCAACGGGAAGAGTTGAAATGATTTTAACTAAGGCCCAAGATATACCAGTGATATCTAAACCAAATCCTACATTATTGCAAGCTGCTACTGACATGAAAACAATGAATACACTGATCGAAGTTCCACAGGGGGAGTCTGGCAAAATGAACAATCTGCCAAGGACACTTTTACCCCAGAACGAACCGTTTTCTTACTCTGAAACCGACCATGAAATGCTGCTGGCTCCGATCCGAAAGCCTCTCATGGCAGCTTTAATAGGCTGTGAGATTTTTAAACAAGAAAAACCTGTTCGGTTAAGCAACGAGCCTCATGGCAAACAAAGTGTAATACAAATTAACCCATTAAGCACCAAACAGCTTGGAGTTGAAGTGATGAAGAAAAAAGCCTGGGTTTTAAACCATTTAAAAGATCTATCAAAAACCCATTTTGTCACTGGTTTAAAACCAGAAGTGCCTGCAGCTTTAAACTTGATCCTACCCAGACCTCAGTCCGAAACCGCCTCTCCTCCTCCGTTACCGACAAATCTGTCCAGAAGAGATATGAAATTCATTTCTCGTGTTGAAGACGGCCATTTTGCGAGTTTCAGATTTCACGATTACAAACTGGTCTCCTCCGATGAAGGCCTGCCTCCTGGCTACAGGGATATGCCCCAAGTCACGTATCGCTAAAAGTTGCCAAGAACTGTTAATTTGGGAAAACTGTCATTATTTTGAATGTTGCTTTATTAATTTTAAGAAACTAACAAATCTTGCCAGCTGTGTTTCCTTCAACAGAATCGACAAATTTATCTACAGAAAACCAAGTTCATTGAGCACAAGATTGGTTCAGTCATATATTCAATGGGTTGTTGTGTTTGATATTTTAAAATAAATGTTTTAAATTAGCTTGAAAATTAAAACTTCAGACAATGTGGAAGCTGTTTTAAGGAAATTAACTCTGATTAAAAGCAAATCCATGGGGAGAACACATCGTTCTAAGACACTTGAAAACGGGAATTTGGCAGCAATCCAACTTTTACTCCCAGTCCATTTGAGTGACATATATAAAAAACAATTAAAGATGCAAATGGCATCATTCCAAGTTATCCACCCACTATACACCCATTTTTGTTTCTGCAGGAACATTAACCCTTTCAACAAGCTTTTGTGCATAATCCAGAAGATGTCAAAGACTTGACAACTCACATTGAATACAAAGTGAAAAAATTTCTTTTTTTAATAAACGTTTTATTGAGGTATTTCTTTGGCATTTCAACAACAAAATCAACAATATACATAACAAGAAAAATATAAACATAGTGCAAATTCCACCTTCCTCTCCCACAGGTCTTGCTATTACTTACCCCCCTAACCTACGCGAACCTAACCCCCTCCCTCCCCTGACGATTAGTTCTCTGCGAGGAAATCGATGAATGGTTGCCACCTCCGGGCGAACACCAGCAGAGACCCTCTCATGGCGAACTTAATTTTCTCCAGGCAGAGAAAGCCAACCATGTCTGAAAGCCAGGTCTCTGATTTTGGGGGATTTGAGTCCCTCCATGCCAACAATATCTGCTTCCGGGCTACCAGGGAAGCAAAGGCCAGAACATCCGCCTCTCTCTCCTCCTGGATTCCCGGATCCTGCGACACCCCAAAAATCACCACCTCTGTACTCATTGCCACCCTCATATTTAATACTGTGGACATGGCATCTGCAAACCCCTGCCAAAATCCCCTCAGTTTAGACATGCCCAGAACATATGGACATGATTCGCTGGCCCCCCGGCGCATTTCGCACACCTGTCCTCCACCCCATCCAGGCCACTGTCATGTGAGCCCGATGAACAACCTTCAATTGGATAAGGCCAAGCCTGGCACATGTTGCAGTACAATTGACCCTTCCTAATGCGTCCACCCAGAGGCCCTCCTCTATCTCACCCCCCAGCTCCTCCTCCCACTTTTGCTTCAGCTCCTCGGTTTGCATCTCCTCCGAACCCATACGCTCTTTATATGTGTCTGAGACGCTCCCCTCCCCTATCCATCCTCTAGAGACCACCCTATCCTGAATCCACCTTAGTGGCAGGAGTGGGAAGGTTGGTACCTGCTTCCGCAAAAAGTCCCGTACCTGTAAATATCGGAAGTCATTTCCCCCGCCAATGCAAACTTCTCCTCCAGCCGCCCTCATACTCGGGAAGCTACCTCCAAGAACAAGTCCCCCGTCCTCTCAATCCCCTCTCTCCGCCAAATTCAGAACCCCCCGTCCGTCCACCCTGGGGAAAACCGATTGTTGTCGCAGATTGGGGACCACACCGATGCCCCCTCTGCTCCCACATGTCTCCTCCACTGCCCCCAGACTCTCAGAGCCGCCACCACCACTGGCCTGATGGAGTACCGCGCCGGCGGGAACGGAAGGGCGCCGTTACTAGCGCCCCCAGACTTGTGCCCTTAAATGAAGCCGCCTCCATGCGCACCCACACAGGCTCACCCCCACCACCCACCTCCTCACCATGGATAGTTTAGCCACCCAGTTGTAATTGCTGAAATTCGGCAGCCCCAGCCCACCATCCCCCCGACTCCGCTCGAGCATTGCCCTCTTCACTCGCGGGGGCTTGCCCTCCCACACAAAGCCCACGATAATCTTAATGATCCGCTTATAAAAGGATGAAGATGGGGAGGCACTGGAAAACAAAAAGGAACCATCGGGAGGACCATCATTTTTACCGACCACCCTACCCACCAGAGACAACGTGAGCGTGTCCCATCTCCGGAAATCCTCCTTCATCCGGTCCACCAACCGTGCCAGGTTCAATTTGTGTAGCCTGTCCCAATCCCTCGCCACTTGAATACCCAAGTACCTAAAACTGTCCCCTACCACTCTAAATGGGAGTTCCCCCAGTCGCCTGCCTGACCTCCTGCCTGAACCACAAACAACTCGCTCTTCCCCATATTAAGCTTGTACCCCGAAAACAGGCCGAATTCCCCTAAGATTCCCATAATTTCCTCCATCCCCTCCATTGGGTCTGAGACATACAGCAGTAGGTCATCCGCATACAGCGAGACTCTGTGCTCCCCCCCCCCCCCCCCCCCCCCCCCCCCCGATCAGCCCCTTCCAGCCGCTTGAGGCCCTCAGAGCAATTGCAAGTAGTTCTATCGCCAGCGCAAACAGCAGTGGGGCGAGGGGACATCCCGGTCTCGTCCCCCGGTGCAGCCTGAAATATTCTGAAGTCATCCTGTTTGTCAATACACTAGCTACCGGAGCCCGGTACAGCAACCTAACCCAGACAACAAAGCCCCTTTCAAACCCGAACTGCTCCAGCACCTCCCATAAGTAATCCCACTCGACCCGGTCGAAGGCTTTTTCCGCGTCCATCGCAACCACCGCTTTAACTTCCCTACCTTCCGGGACTTGAGGGAGGGAACGGGAGTGTCCGTAGGAAACCGACACAGACTCAGGGGAACATGCAGACTCCGCACAGACAGTAACCCAAGCGGGAATCGAACCCTGTTGAACAGGGCTGGTTTCAGCAGACATTGTGTCCCAGGAGCAGGTAGGGTTTGTACTGCTGGGGTAGAGATTGTGAGGGGTTTGATGGGGGTGTCTGGGGCATAACTTTGGGAGTTGGGGTGATTGCAGAGGGTTAAAGACAGATCGGTGACAGAGATGGGAAGGTGGTGGGGATGTGTGGTGGTGATCATCAAAAAGGGGTCAGTGATTGAGAAAGGAGGGTCAGTGATCATGTAGGTAGGGGTGGTCATACCATGGGAGCTTCCTGCTAAGGAGGTTCTGTTGCGGCAGGGGCCCAGTCACAAGGTGAGAGAAACAGGTTATCTGGGGGTTTGGGAGAAAGCACTCCGGCTCCTCAAGGCCCATGAGGTGTACTGGAAGGGCAAAGCAGTCCTCGCCTACTTTTAGCTGGTGGCTTTTCAAGGCCCGATAAACTTATTTGGCCAAGTTTAAATTTTAAATGGAGCCAGAATATGAGTCTGCAGCCTCATTAATAAATAAAAATGAGTAACTCACCTCCTAGAACAGATTGGTTAACTTTCACAGAGTTAAAGAGTCATAATCGCACAGCAAGAAGTTATTCAGCCCATCAAATCCTTGCTGGGTCTTTGTGGAACAATCCAATAAGTCCCAATGTTCCCTTAAATACTGATCCAAAATCCTGTTGAAGTTATTTGTTGTTTCCACTTCTGCCGCATTGCTGAGCAGAGAGTTCCAGGTCATTATGACTCGTTGTGAAAAAAAAGGTTCTTCCTCACATCCCACCCGCCGATAGATTTTGCCTTGAGGGCAGAATTTTGCTGTCCAAAACGTGGTGAGAACAGAGGATGCATCTATTAAAACCGAAAATGGGTATATTTGAGGTGGTTTGGTTTGGGTTTGAGATATTTTAAATTTCCACATCCCACTCAACCCAGACCCATCCATTTGTTTTTTTTAAGATAAAATTTGCCTCAAAAGATTTGATTGCCATTTGTCTGCTATGGCTGACCTTAACTTCTTTTTCACAATAGCATTGCTAATAGCGCCTTCTGCAATGGTAGTTGTTATTGCAATTAAACATCAAATCAAACACAGGACATAAATAAGTTTAAAACTTTGAGTTAACTGACCTGCCCGAAAAGCTTGATAAACTCTTATTCAATCCATCTTTAGCCTGATACATCAATATCTGCAGCACATTGTCCATTTTGCACAATTAGATGGACAATCTCCAACTTTTGTGACCTACTTTGGGAAGTAGGTCTTTGAAGATGTATAGCTCTTGAGCAATCATAGAAAAGTTAAGGTTGTAATGATTACACAAGACATGGACATCAGACTCAATGACTGTCTTTTCATTTCTTGACAGACATATATTAGGGTACAAACTTTCAAGTTAGGTCACAATATACAAAATCTGATAAGATCGAGCTTGTTTGTTGACTTCCCCGACTTAAATGCTCTCTTTTCCATGCATTTGTGAATCTTTGCTGTCGGTGTCTTCATCAGCCTGCATTGGTTCCTCATTGTCGGATCCAATAAGATTATGGGCAACTCCCTGAGACTGACAAGAAGCATTGCTGTTGTGATCACAGTTATATGCTAGTGCAGCTTCTTGCTTGATAACATTGCTAAGAGCTCAAAGTTATGCCAGTAAGACTCAAACTGCTACAAATGTTGCTGCTGCTGGTTGTAAAACTGAAAATGACAACACTTTGAGTTTGTCACATCTGAATGCTTGGAGATTTTCAATGGGTTATCATCGTTTTTAATTTGGTTTTAAAAGGCACTTGCCGAATGGTTTTTCCAAAACCATTTATCACAAGGAGGTAAATTCCATATGCTCTTTCAAATTTTGGTTAAACATGCTGAGCACTGATATTTGAGTCGTGTTTCGCCGGGTTGTTAATGAGGTCAGGGATTTTAAATAGCCGGGTGTCAAACATTGGGGAGGTTTGATGCTCTTGTTGTCCCACACCTGCATAAAACCCATTCGCAAGTAACCATGTTTCTCATCCATGATGTTTGGCTGTTGGGTACAAGGGAATGGTTCCAGGGATGACATAGCCTTGTACCTCAACGTGCCAGGTCAAGGGCTAGCTCTGAAACTGGTGATGCTCTGCCCGATGGTACAATATCTAACTTTCCGGCACATGTTATGTCATTCTGGGGGAGGGTAGAGTTGAGTGGCCAGATGTGTATTCTCTGGGGAATGCCGACCACAGTTGTGCCTATTTACTGATGTGTAAGGGTTGTCTTCTGGGTGGCCAGAAGGGCAATAAACAACTACTAATGGCTCTTGCATGTTGAAACCAGACAGAAGAGACTGTGTCATGCTGGAGCCCAGGACCCAATAAGCAGCAGTCTAAACACTCACGACTTTTAGTATAACTCAGACATCTGACACCAAGAGTTCTATAGAGATATCCTGAAGTAACTGTACGCTTCATTGTAGATCAGTTCTGTAAACTACACAAATATAGGCAATGGACTCATGCACCACCCACAAGATCCAGCAGGTTGTCTGTCACATAATCTAATGACTTTGGGAAACATTATTTGCACTCTGCAGCTGAGCAAAGGTGCCAGTCCAGGCTCCTACTTATTCTCTGCCGCCACCACCATCTAGTTCTCTCATTCATGTTCCGTGCAAAGCCCAGTGCATCATCCTCAAACTGACTTTGGGGATGGATGTAAATCCGCTGGTGATAGAGAAGGAGTGAATGATACAGGGTGCTGTGAGGTGCGATCATTAATTTTGGGGTTCACTGTAATAGCTTAAAAAGAGGAAGACATGTTTGCATGATAACTGCAACAAAACACTTTCAAACTAATGCTCCATAGCTAATTACATGGCAATAGGAGTGTGTGTGTGTGTGTGACATGGCAATGGGTGTGTGTGTGTGTGACATGGCAATGGGAGTGTGTGTGTGACATGGCAATGGGAGTGTGTGTGTGACATGGCAATGGGAGTGTGTGTGTGACATGGCAATGGGAGTGTGTGTGTGACATGGCAATGGGAGTGTGTGTGTGACATGGCAATGGGAGTGTGTGTGTGTGTGTGTGTGACATGGCAATGGGAGTGTGTGTGTGTGTGTGTGTGTGACATGGCAATGGGAGTGTGTGTGTGACATGGCAATGGGGGTGTGTGTGTGTGTGTGACATGGCAATGGGAGTGTGTGTGTGTGTGTGACATGGCAATGGGAGTGTGTGTGTGACATGGCAATGGGAATGTGTGTGTGTGTGTGTGTGACATGGCAATGGGAGTGTGTGTGTGTGACATGGCAATGGGAATGTGTGTGTGTGTGTGTGTGACATGGCAATGGGAGTGTGTGTGTGACATGGCAATGGGAGTGTGTGTGTGTGTGTGTGACATGGCAATGGGAGTGTGTGTGTGACATGGCAATGGGAGTGTGTGTGTGACATGGCAATGTGAGTGTGTGTGTGACATGGCAATGGGAGTGTGTGTGTGACATGGCAATGGGTGTGTGTGTGTGACATGGCAATGGGAGTGTGTGTGTGTGTGTGACATGGCAATGGGAGTGTGTGTGTGACATGGCAATGGGAGTGTGTGTGTGACATGGCAATGGGTGTGTGTGTGTGTGACATGGCAATGGGAGTGTGTGTGTGTGTGTGACATGGCAATGGGAGTGTGTGTGTGACATGGCAATGGGAGTGTGTGTGTGACATGGCAATGGGTGTGTGTGTGTGTGACATGGCAATGGGAGTGTGTGTGTGTGTGTGACATGGCAATGGGAGTGTGTGTGTGACATGGCAATGGGAGTGTGTGTGTGACATGGCAATGGGTGTGTGTGTGTGTGACATGGCAATGGGAGTGTGTGTGTGACATGGCAATGGGAGTGTGTGTGTGACATGGCAATGGGAGTGTGTGTGTGACATGGCAATGGGAGTGTGTGTGTGACATGGCAATGGGGGTGTGTGTGTGACATGGCAATAGGAGTGTGTGTGTGTGTGTGTGACATGGCAATGGGAGTGTGTGTGTGACATGGCAATGGGGGTGTGTGTGTGACATGGCAATGGGAGTGTGTGTGTGACATGGCAATGGGAGTGAGTGTGTGTGTGACATGGCAATGGGAGTGTGTGTGTGACATGGCAATAGGAGTGTGTGTGTGTGTGTGACATGGCAATGGGAGTGTGTGTGTGTGTACTTGTGTGTCTCTGATACACCAGGAAGGAGGCCATTCGGCCCATTGTGCCTGGGCAGGCTCCTTGAAAGACCGACTCATGTCCGACTGCCCTGATCCTTCCCAACAGTCATTTCTTTCCAACACAAGTATTTATCCAATTCCCCCCTCCTGAGATTTATTATTAAATCTGCTTCCACCACTCTTTCAGCCAATCCAGATCCATTTTTTCTTCATGTCACCTCTGATTCTTTTACCAAACACCTTCAGACGGGATAGTGAGTGGAACAAGGAGAACAGGAATAGGATGATTCTGACCAGCAACGTGGGAAAGACGTTAAGCTTCACCCTGGCCGACTGCCTCTATTGATTTCAGGTGCAAGTCAAAGGGGAAGTTTGTCAGAATGGGGAGGGGGGAGACTGAAGGAAGGTGGGGAAACCACAAGAGAGGAGAGGGGAGGTAAAATAAAAGAAGAACACAGCTGATCCAAAGGGGGGAGGAAGGCGGGGGGGGGGGGGGGGGGCGGGTGGACAACGGGGAAGGGGGAGGAACTATAGACCGATCCAGAGGGCAGCAAAATGTACATCGGGTCAGTTACACGAAGGACAAAATAAACCTCTCTGTAAAATAAAGTAAATTAGCACGGGAAATAAAAATGTGATGAGTATATACAACTCTTTATAAATATGAGAAATGCCAATAAAAAGATTTTTTTTTAAAAGAATGGATTCAGACAGGGTTGTTTTCAGGCTTACCTTTTTTCATCCTGCAATGCATATCTTTTGTGGAATCTGAGTCATAAAGCTGAGGTATTGGATATTTGAGAAGCACAGAAGAATGAGATGCAAAATATCCACCCTACACATCAGCCCGGAGTGCGATGGAATACTCTCCACTTGCTTGGATGAGTGCTGCTCCATCAACACTCAAAAAGCTTGACACCATCTAGGACAAAGTAGTCCACTTGATTGGCACTTCATTCACCACCTTGAATATTCGCTCCCTCTACAATCGACATACAGTTGGAGCGGTGTGTGCCACATACAAGATGCACTGCAGCAACTCGGCCAGGTTTCTTCAACAGCATCTTCCAAACCCCCAACCTCTGCCACTTGGAAGGAAAAGGGCAGTAAATGCCTGGGGGCACCACTGCCTGCAAGTTCCCCTCCAAGCCACACACCATCCTGACTTGGAACTATATCGCAAGACATCCCTCATCACAATGCAGAGAATCTTCTTGTCTGATGTTGCATTCCAGGTGTTTTTCACATCCAACAAACTCTTTCTTCCTCAGCAACCATATGCTGCTTTGTCCATTACCTCTTGTGGGAGGGTTTTTACAGTCCCAAAATAGGGAACCCTCCTTGACGATCTTTTTACAAAAACACCTCTAAATCATCATCAGACAATGAAGGTGCTCTGCATTGTGATGAGGTATGTCTAGTTCTAATCCCGCCAAGAGATAGGAAATCCCCTTAAATACTAACTACAGTCTTTAAAAGCTGTAACAGTCAATTATTTCCTATACCAGTGATCTCGACTAACAGTATGCTGTACATAATTAACATTGGAAGGGATTGGAAGGCCAATGGTGTGCAGCCTCGGCCACCGCAAAACACCCGCGGGGGGAGCAGAAAATCCCACCCACTGTGTCCATAGCTGGAAAATATAGATAGACACTGACCACTCGGTCCCGAGTTACTGACCATGATCCAATCATGGCCTCTGCCACCTCCGCCGAGGCCCGGTTGACGTCTGTGGGTGACAACCTCCTTCCCACTTCTGGGAACAGCGTGCCCCACCTCTCCTCCATGGCATCCAGTAAAAGCTTGAGCTCTGTATCCGTGAATCTCGGGGCCTGCTTTGGAATTGCACTAGTGCCAAGTGGTGGGAATGCTGTCACATTAGCATGTCCTAAATGGCTCCGGCAGTCACGCCCCCATCAGGACCGGGGAACCCCTCCCATTCAGTCCTGGTGTCTACACTTAGCCTCTCAAACAGAGAATTCTGCCCCTTGTTCTTTGCTTCCTGACTTGATTCTCTAAATTGGGGAATTGTGGTCCCTGTGACATCACACTGTCGGGTATGATGCTATTGTGACAGAGTTCCGTGTTGTCACGGTACCCACCATGTTTGTTTACGTCATCCCGCATCACCCATTTCCATAGTTACCCAGTTTAACTCACTGTTGACAGAATCTTTCCCATTGATTTGGTGTTCTACCTGCCAATTGCTCAGACAGAAAACGATTGCTAAGCGTGAACATTATACCCAGGCACTCAGAACAATGATCGTGACTACGTGGATTATATATTGTTGGGCAAATGGTAAAATACATGGAGCAGTTCGCTCCGTTTCTGTCGCAAAAATTGATGAAGTGAATACTGTCGAAATTGAAGAAATTATCCCCGGTGGAGATCAGGCACAATATGTCAACGGTAAAAATACCTC
Source organism: Scyliorhinus canicula (assembly GCF_902713615.1). NCBI lineage: Eukaryota > Metazoa > Chordata > Chondrichthyes > Carcharhiniformes > Scyliorhinidae > Scyliorhinus > Scyliorhinus canicula. Next base: position 118,191,939 of record NC_052162.1, read on the forward strand.
AGCTGCTGTTGTGTCTGCAGAGGAGATCGAAGTTGGAACCAAATGAGGAGCTGTCGATAGCTGGGGATCCAGGTAGCTAGGAGCTGGGGGATCCAGCATCAGCTCAATTTGACACGATTGGTGGAACAGATAGAGGAGGATTTCAAGAGATGGGATTTGTTGCCGCTCTCCCTGGCGGGTAGGGTGCAGTCGGTCAAGATGACGGTCCTCCCGAGGCTCCTGTTTGTGTTCCAGTGCCTGCCCATCCTAATCCCCAAGGCTTTTTCTAAATGGGTAAGCAGGAGCATCATGGGATTCGTATGGGCGAATAAGACTCCGAGGGTGAAGACGGCGTTTTTGGGGCGTAGCAGAGACAGAGGGGGGCTGACGCTGCCGAATCTATGTGGCTATTATTGGGCAGCTGATTTGGGGATGATCCGTAAGTGGGTGATGGAGGGGGAGAGGGCGTCGTGGAAGAGGCTAGAGGTGGTGTCTTGTGTGGGTACGAGTCTGGGGGCACTGGTGACTGCACCGTTGCTGCTCCAGCCGGCAAGGTACACCACGAGTCCGGTGGTGGTGGCATCTCTGAAGATCAGGGAGCAGTGGAGGCGACATAGGGGCAAGGTGAGGGCCTCGGTCTGGTCCCCGATATGAGGGAACCACAGGTTTGTCCCGGGTAGGATGGATGGGGGATTTCTGAGCTGGTATCGGGCAGGGATTTTAAAAATGGGGGACCTATTCATCGATGGGCCTTTGTGCAGCCTAGGGGCGCTAGAGGAGAAATTTGGGTTACTTCCCAGGAATGCATTTAGGTACATGCAAGTGAGGGCGTTTGTGAGCCAGCAGGTGAGGGTACTTCCGCTGCTCCCAGCACGAAGGATTCAGGACAGGGTGATTTCGGGCGTATGGGTTGGAGAAGGCAACCTATAAGGAACTTCAGGAAGTGGAGGAGGCCTCGGTGGAGGAATTAAAGGGCAAGTGGGAGGAGGAGCTCGGGGAGGAGCTGGATGAGGATCTGTGGGCTGATGCCCTGAGTCGGGTTAATTCCTCCTCCTCTTGTGCCAGGCTCAGCCTAATACAGTTCAAAGTTGTTCATAGGGTGCATATGACGGGGGCGAGGATGAGTAGGTTTTTTGGGGTGGAGGACAGGTGTGTGAGGTGCTCGGGGAGCCCAGCAAATCACACCCATACACTCTGGACGTGCCCAGCGCTGGAGGTGTTCTGGAGGGGCTTTGCGAAGACTGTGTCCAAAGTGGTGAACACCCGGGTCAAGCCGATCTGGGCAATAGCATTATTCGGGGTATGGGACGAGCCGGGAGTGCAGGAGCCGAAAGAGGCCGGTGTTCTGGCCTTTGTGTCCCTGGTAGCCCGGCGGAGGATCCTACTAATGTGGAGGGATGCGAAGCCCCCAAGCTTGGAAGCTTGGATTAATGATATGGCTGGGTTCATCAAGCTGGAAAGGATAAAGTTTGCCTTGCGACGGTGTCTGTTCAGGGGTTCTTCAGACGGTGGCAACCGTTCCTAGACTTTCTAGCGGAACGTTTGGTGTAGGTCAACAGCAGCTGCATCCGGGGGGGGGGGGGCTTTTGTTTAGGTTAGAGTGGAGCGTTTTCCTTGCTGGTGTCTTTATTTGTTAAATGGTGGTTATTGTATTTTGTTGGAAATACCATGTATAATTTTTGCTTGTTTTGTGCTTTACCTCTTTTTCTGTTTGGAGTGTTTGGTTGAAAATCGTTGAAAATTTGAATAAATATATTTGAAAAAAAAAACTCTGGGTACGATCTACTAGCTGTGTTGCGCCCGAACAGGAGCACCGTGCAGCCGGTAGATGTAGCTTCCCCCAGGCTTCCAGGCAGGTGATACACCTCATTAGATCTAACCCGGTCTCGCACAGCGTCGTGATCAGGATCTCACCCACAATGGGTGGGATTAAGCCTCGAACACTTAACTGGGTTTAAAACCCAGGATCTATCAGCTCCTGGCATCTACCGGCCTCACCAGGGAAACCCCAGCCAGGCGCCGTTCAGTACTGGTCCACACAGACATGGGAAGCCCTGAGAAAGGGGGGGTCATCAGTGACCCCATAGCCCATGGGGAGTTGTGGGATAACGCCATGTGTGTGAGGAGTGAGATTGCTCGTGGGTGGGGGAGCCTCAAGCTGACTTATAGAAATTGGGGCACCCTTTCCAAATGGTGGGCCGATCTGTGAGAAGCCAGTCAGGACGGCGACTTCAGCTCCCCAGTGATGAAGATGATTCTCAGTGTGGGCTTGACCGGGGAGAATTCCCCAGGGCCCAGAAAAGTGACAAAATGTGGTCAAATTGCGGCGGAGAACTTGCCGACAGAGTCAGGGAGAAATTCACAACAAACCTGCCACAAATAACACTTTGAAACAGGGGCTGTTTAGCACAGGGCTAAATCGCTGGCTTTGAAAACAGACCAAGCAGGCCAGCAGCACGGTTCGATTCCTGTAACAGCCTCCCCCAACAGGCGCTGGAATGTGGCGACTAGGGGCTTTTCAGAGTAACTTCATTTTGAAGCCTACTCGTGACAATAAGCGATTTTCATTTCATTTCATGCCCTCTCCTTCTCTTTCCACAGATGCTGCCGGACCTGCTCAATTTTTCCAGTTCTTTCTGTATCTATGTTAAATTTGTCTGTGGTGACGGAACACTATTTACTGTCAAGGATAAAATAAATGTCCTTCCTCAGCCTTTGTGGATCATTTCAGTGGAAATGTGCTCTCCCAGGCTCAAAGAGCAACAGCCCACTGGAAGCAAAGTCTTGAGACCGGCCAGTCCAGCAGAAAGAAACCCTCCGACCCTCCCACTTCACCAAGTGTCAGAATGAACATGGTTCCGTCCTGGATGTGATTAACAGCAGCAACTGTAGCAGAATCCAACTCCTTCAATGACTTGAGAACTCGTTGGTGTCTCAGCAGGCTGGATAACTGAGTGAATCCCTTTCCACACTGAGAGCAGGTGAATGGCATCTCTCCGGTGTGAACTCGGTTCAGCACACTGGCTAAATCACTGGCTTTTAAAGCAGACCAAGGCAGGCCAGCAGCACAGTTCAATTCCCGTACCAACCTCCTGAACAGGCGCCGGAATGTGGCGACTAGGGGCTTTTCACAGTAACTACAGTGACAATAGGTGATTTTCATTTCAGTGTAGATGATGTTCTAAACCTCTGTGTGCAGAGAGCAGCTGAATGGTCTCTCGCCAGTGTGAACTCGCTGGTATCTCAGCAGTTGGGATGAATGACTGAATCCCTTACCACACAGAGGGCAGGTCAATGGCTTCTCACCTGTGTGAACCCACTGATGTCTCAGCAGGATGGATGGCTAAGTGAATCCCCTCCCACACACACTGCAGGTGAACGGCCTCTCCCCGGAGTGAACTCTCTGGTGTGTCAGCAGGTTGGTTAATTGAGAGAATCTCTTCCCTCACAGAGCAGGTGAACGGTCTCTCCCCAGAGTGAACTCGCTGGTGTGTCAGCAGTTGGGGTGAATGACTGAATCCCTAACCACACTCAGAACAGATAGAACATAGATACGGGCAATTTAGCATGGCCAATCCACCTAACCCACACATCTTTGGACTGTGGGAGGAAACCGGAGCACCCGAAGGAAACCCACGCACACACTGGGAGGACGTGCAGACTCCGCACAGACAGTGACCCAAGCCGGAATCGAACCTGGGACCCTGGAGCTGTGAAGCATTTATGCTAACCACCATGCTACCGTGCTGCCCAAATGAATGTTCTCTCCCCAGTGTGAACACGTCGATGTGTTTCCAGCACCGATGGGGAGCAGAATCCCTTCCCACAGTCCCCACATTTCCACGGTTTCTTCATGGTGGCTCTCCAGGTTCGATGATCAGCTGAGTTATCCACACTGAACGTGAGTACGGTTTCTCCCCGCTGTGAATAGTGTGATGTGTTTTCAGGCTGTGTAACTGGTTAAAGCTCTTTCCACAGTCAGTGAACTGGAACACTCTCACTCAGATGCCTGGGTCTTGGTAGATTTTCAGCTCAGACTGATGTTTAAAGCCTTTTGAAGAAGACAGAACAGTAAAATTATTTTTCCTTCTTGATTGAAAGGCCGATGATAATCATGTCCTGATGAATCAAGTGACTGTCAGATCTTCATCTGAGATTTAATTTGAGATTTCTGTCTGCAAATCCTCACTTTCTGATGTCCTGTAAAATGAGTTTACAAAAGCCATCACTGTCAGCACAGTATAGAAATTAAGAACAGACAATTCTAGTTTCGCTGGAATATTCAGTCCTCTTTCATTCCTCAAAAACTGCAAATCTCCATCCCACACACTCACCCTCCATTCTCACACTGCTGTATCTAATATTCACCCTCACAATTCTCCTGAAAGTCTTTCTGCAGCTATGATAGCATAGTGGTTAGCACAGTTGCTTCACAGCTCCAGGGTCCCAGGTTCGATTCCTGGCTTGGGTCACTGTCTATGCGGAGTCTGCACATTCTTCCCGTGTCTGCGTAGGTTTCCTCCAGGTGCTCCGGTTTCCTACCACAGTCCAAAGAAGTGCAGGTTAGGTGGATTGGCCATGTTAAATTGGCCTTAGTGTTCAAAAAGGTTGGGTGGGGTTACTGGGTTACAGGGAGGGTGGAGGTGCGGGCTTGGGTAGGGTGCTCTTTCCAAGGACTGGTGCAGACTCAATGGGCTGAATTGCCTCCTTCTGCACTGTAAATTCTATGATTCTATGATATGTCTATATTACTGGACTAAAATTTTGGGTAATGTACAGAACTGTATGATTTTATTAGATATTTAGAGATGTTTGTGTGGTGGTGGTGGGGGGGAGTGTGTGGCGGTGGTGGGGGGAGGTGGAGGGGGTGGTGGGGGGAGGTGGAGGGGGTGGTGGGGGGAGGGGGTGGTGGGGGGAGGGGGGTGTTCAAGACTGCATGGGGTTGCTTCAAGGAAGAACTTTATTTTGGAGGAAGAGCTCTCGAACCTCCTGCCTCTGAAGTTGGTGGTAGCAGAGATGATTAAGAATTTTAAAATGAAATTAAATGGGTACATGAAGGAAATAAACTTTCAGGGGAACAGGGACTGGTTGTTTAGCTGTACAGAGTCGGAATGGACAAGCTATTAAATTGATTTGTTCTGTGCCATAATGGCTCTATGTCTGGAAATATGTACATAGCTTTAGTATTATATTACAAGACTAGAAATATTAGTTAATATACCTTATTACAGAACCAAAAATAATACATCTAATCTGTACCATATAACAACACTGGGCATATCTCGCCCATATTAACTTACTGTCCCCTTAAATGTCAGCCATCTCCAGGGGAATCCAGCCCCTTATCTGTGAACATTAGGAAAGAGACCATCCTTTTAGCCAGACAAATAAATGTGGGGCTGATTTAGCACAGGGCCCAATCGCTGGCTTTGAAAGCAGACTGAGGCAGGCCAGCTGCTCGGTTCAATTCCTGTACCAGCCTCCCCGAACAGGTACTGGAATGTGGCGACATTACAGTAACTTCATTTGAAGCCTACTTGTGACAATAAGCGATTTCCATTTCATTTTTTCGTGTGTCAAGCTGAGGGACCAAAGGATATCAATGTCTTTAAGAGAGAGCCATGATGTGGAGAGAGAGAGAGAGCCATGATGTTTAAGAGAGAGAGAGAGACCTGGGCCAAGCTTTCCAGAGTCTGCACCCTCCCTGGATTCACTTCCTTTCCCTTCAGTTGAGGTCAGAATGAGACAATAAATGGAAAGGGAAGAAAAGAAAGTGTTTTACTCACAGAGGTTGAAAACAGGAGGAAGGTTTAGTCTGTGTGACGCTCAATTATCACTCACACAAAGCCCGCGCTCTGATTGGCTGGAGAACCAGAGTACCTCCCGTTCTCAAACTTTTTTTATTTGTCAACATCTCAGCCGGGAGGTCAGGAAGCGGGCTCTTTCCCGCATGTGCTCATCTACCCCCCTTCCCCCACCATTCCCCACCCATGGACATGCGCAGTCCCGGGCCGCCCGCCCGCGCGGCGGATAGAGCGGTTTCCCCAGCGTGGGGGAGCCTGGGAGCTACGGACGCCATTACTCATCCGGGGACCAGTCACCAAACCCATGGGATTGGGATGAAAAGTTGGGTGGGGAGCGCACTCACCCCACCCTGACACAAAGTACATGTCGGCAGTCACTGGATTTGATTGTGACACCCCCCCCCTTAGCAAAATTTTTTTTAACTTCATGTGGAAACATTTAGGCACTGGGTGACATTGGGGAGAGCAATAGGTGAGAGTGAAACTGAACCCCAGAGTCAGCACCTTCAGGGAAGGAGAATTGGGTGGAAAGCAGGAGGAATGCAAGAGGGAGGATTGCGAGTGTGAGTGCACACCAATGCGAAGGCAAATGTACACCGAGCGTGAGGGCACACTGAGCACGAAGCCATACCTTGCACGAGCGCACATCGAGCGCAAAGCCATACTGAGGGCGAGTACACACTGATTGTGGCAGATCAACATCATGCCGAGTGCGAGGGACACCGAATGTGAGGGCCCTGTTCACTATGTATTTGTTTATTCTGTAATTGGTTCCCTCATGTCACTGTGATGCTCCAGTTATCCATTTTTACAACTACACTGTCGTGTATTGTAGTGTATTGAAGCCCGTAGAATGGCACGGTGCTGTCTCTTTGTGATTTACGGTTATTGTGGTGTGCGGACTGTTCATGGACCAGGTTTCGTCTGTTTCTTTGCAATGGTGAAATGACAGTGATTTTGCGGTATTTTACCTATTTACTGTTTTATGTTGGTGTTTTGTATTTTGTTTTTATGTATACGGAAGAATTATTGAACAATTCAAGATGTAAAACTTGTCTGCAGGTTGTGTTTCTCTGAGTTTCTGTTGTTTTGGCTGTAACTCTGTTTCCAGACCTGGTGTTTTGTATGGTGACTGCCTTTTTCTAACTTTGCAGCCAGAACCTATCCAAGGTTGTACATTCCTGCTACCGGTTTGATGAAGGGCAGCAGTAGCCTGCTGTAAGGGGTGGATTTTGGTTGGCATGCTGCCGGGCTGAAGGTGGAGGAGAGCTCAATCTTGCAGTCTTTGAACTAGACGGGGTCGGGAGACCAGGATTGGGTACTGTGGGAGAGGCAAGGCAGGGGCCCAATTGACTGTGTAATTCAGAGGTCTTATCAGGGTATCTCATAACCTACTGGTGACTCCTGTGTTTGTTTGTTTTTAATATATTTTATTACAAACATGGATCAACGCAGGTTACAGCAAATAAACACCCCGGGAAACATACTTCCCAGCAATCAACTATACAATGTGTACAGATTTCCCCCCATTTTCACCCACCCCCCCACCCCCCACCCCACGACAAACAGCCCCTCACACATAGTCACAAACATCCCCCACCTTTCCTCAAAGCCCGCTGAAGAGCCCCTTAACTCATACTTTATATTTTCTAACCACAGGAAGTCATACGGGTCACACAACCAAGCCGCCATCCCCAATGGCCATGCCGACCACCACTTCAGCAAAATTTGCTGCCGTGCAATCAGAGAGGTGAACGCCACAACATCGACTTTCGACATCTGCATGAAACCCAAAATATTGCCACCAAAGGGTCCCGGTCCACCTCCTCCTCCACAATCTTGGCTAAGACCGCGAACTCTCCTGCCCAGAATCTTCCCAATTTTTTGCAATCACAAAACATGTACACCTAATTCGCTGGCCCCCACCCACACCTCTCACACCGATCTGCTACCCCCTGGAAGAAGCCACTCATTCTCGCCTGAGTCATATGCACCCTGTGCACCACCTTAAACTGTTCAGGCACAACCTTGCACAAGAGGGGGTCCCGTTTATCCTATGCAGTGCCTCATTCCATTCTCCCCAATTGATCTCCCCTCCCAACTCTGCTTCCCATTTCTCCTTGATCTTCACCACCGACTCGCCTCTCTGCTCCCCCAGCCACTTGTATATATATCCCAAATTCTTCCCTCCACTTCCGCATCCTGAAGCAACAGCTGCTCCAGCAGGATGACCTGTGTTTGTGGCTGCTCCTTGTTTGGGGGCAATGCAGGGTGCTGATGTTTTTCTTTTGAACTGATGTTAGTCTCTGTGTAACTGGTGAGGAATTGTATGTTTGCTATCGTCTTATTGTTTTTTCCCCAGCGGCTGTGTGCTTACCAAATGTGGCCCCTGAAACAGGGGAGTTTGTGTGTGTTCAGCAAACGCGATAGTTTCACTTAGGTAAAAGATCAACCAAAATTGGGAACTATTCAAATTTTGATCAAAACGTAATTGCGAAAAACAATGTATTTACCAATTGAAATGAGTTCTTACTAATTACTGATAATGTCCACCGGATGTTGCGTTGTAAGTTTCACAGGAGCCACAGTGAGAAGGTTGGTGGGTTTTGTAAATTGGAAGTGACACATGAGCAGCTTGTTGGGCTGTTTCGTCTCACTGTCGATTTCATGTTCCAGCAAACGACAATCGGTGTTCTGATTGGCTGAAGATTTCTCTTATGTTCATTCTAAACATGGAAGTTTTTATATTTCAAATGAAAGCTCGGACATGAATATAAAAGGTGAATGATATAGTGTCAGGCGGTATAGCTTTTGCGTGTCAGTTTCCCTGGTGGTCTAGTGGTTAGGATTCGACGCTCTCACAGCCGTGGCCCGGGTTAGATTCCCGGTCAGGGAATGATACATTATTGTTGTCCACAAAACTGTTCAACGAAGCTGTATCGCAGTTTCACAGAAAGGAGCTCTGCTGGAATCAGGTAATTGACATTTGTTATTTCGCGTGAGAGCTGGCAAAGTTACAAGTGCACAGGTCAACAATAAACACAGAGGCAGGAAGAAATGGGCTGTGATTGGTGCAAAGGAAGCGAGATTGTGAAGCAGCAGAAATCTGGCTGGTGTTGAGCCAGCTTTTATTGCTCACACAAACAAAATTATCTCCCAGATCTGGTTCCAAATCTTGGGTGTGATGACAAGAAAACTTCTAACTGAAATTATTCAGTCCATTGAGGTCACAGGAGCTGAATAAAACAGAAGAAGCTCAAAGGTAGTGCCACTCTCTGAGGAATTGTGGAAATGTTGCTGGGAGGTTAAGTGAGCTGAATAAAAGCTACCTGCATGTTTCTGAGCCTGTGCTCGGTGTATTGGGAGGTTTGCTCCTGGTTGGAGTGTCCCCGGGATGGGCAGTAACCAGCAGATTGAAGCTGCAGTCTCCACGTTCTGCTGGCAGCGAGTGAATGGAGAGTTTGGGTAAAATCCTGCTGCTTGCCCCTCACTCACCCACTGTGGAGCCGGGCAAGAATTAATCTCATTCAAAACTTGTGGAAGTGTAAATTTCACAAGCTGTGAGATGACGTATTGTGCTAATGTTTAACAACAAATTGGAACGAGGAAGCTTTGCCTCATAGTTACAGATGAGTACGTTTTAATGTTCTGCACAGTATGAAACAGGGGAGTTTGTGTATGTTCAGCAAACGTGATAGTTTCACTTCGGTAAAAGATCAACAAAAATTGGGAACTATGCAAATTGTGATCAAAACGTAATTGCAAAAAACAATGTATTTAACAATTGAAATGAGTTCTTACTAATTACTGATAATGTCCGCCGGATGTTGCGTTGTAAGTTTCACAGGAGCCACAGTGAGAAGGTTGGTGGATTTTGTAAATTGGAAGTGACACATGAGCAGCTTGTTGGGCTGTTTCGTCTCACTGTCGATTTCATGTTCCAGCAAACGACAATCGGTGTTCTGATCGGCTGAAGATTTCTCTTATGTTCATTCTAAACATGGAAGTTTGTATATTTCTAATGAAAACTCGGACATGAATATAAAAGGTGAATGATATAGTGTCAGGCGGTATAACTTTTGCGTGTCAGCTTCCCTGGTGGTCTAGTGGTTAGGATTCGGCGTTTTCATCGCCGTGGCCCGGGTTCGATTCCCGGTCAGGGAATGATAAATTTTTGTTGTCCACAAAACTGTTCAACGAAGCTGTATCGCAGTTTCACAGAAAGGAGCTCTGCTAGAATCAGTTAATTGACATTTGCAGTTTCGCGTGAGAGCTGGCAAAGTTACAAGTGCATAGGTCAACAATAAACATAGAGGCAGGAAGAAATGGGCCGTGATTGGCTGCAAACAAAGAGAGATTATGAAGCAGCAGAAATCTGGCCGGTGTTGAGCCAGCTTTTATTGCTCACACAAACAAAATTATCTCCCAGACTGGTTCCAAATCTTGGGTGTGATGACAAGAAAACTTCTAACTGAAATTATTCAGTCCATTGAGGTCACAGGAGCTGAATAAAACAGAAGAAGCTCAAAGGCAGTGCCACTCACTGAGGAATTGTGGAAATGGGAGGTTAAGTGAGCTGAATATAAGCTACCTGCATGTTTCTGAGCCTGTGCTCAGTGTATTGGGAGGTTTGCTCCTGGTTGGAGTGTCCCCGGGATGGGCAGTAACCAGCAGATTGAAGCTGCAGTCTCCACGTTCTGCTGGCAGCGAGTGAATGGAGAGTTTGGGTAAAATCCGGCTGCTTGCCCCTCACTCACCCACTGTGGAGCCGGGCAAGAATTAATCTCATTCAAAACTTGTGGAAGTGTAAATTTCACAAGGCTGTGAGATGACGTATTGTGCTAATGTTTAACAACAAATTGGAACGAGGAAGCTTTGCCTCATAGTTACAGATGAGTACGTTTTAATGTTCTGCACAGTATGAAACAGGGGAGTTTGTGTGTGTTCAGCAAACGTGATAGTTTCACTTCGGTAAAAGATCAACCAAAATTGGGAACTATTCAAATTTTGATGAAAACGTAATTGCGAAAAACAATGTATTTAACAATTGAAATTAGTTCTTACTAATTACTGATAATGTCCGCCGGATGTTGCGTTGTAAGTTTCACAGGAGCCACAGTGAGAAGGTTGGTGGGTTTTGTAAATTGGAAGTGACACAGAGCAGCTTGTTGGGCTGTTTCGTCTCACTGTCGATTTCATGTTCCAGCAAACGACAATCGGTGTTCTGATCGGCTGAAGATTTCTCTTATGTTCATTCTAAACATGGAAGTTTGTATATTTCTAATGAAAACTCGGACATGAATATAAAAGGTGAATGATATAGTGTCAGGCGGTATAACTTTCGCGTGTCAGTTTCCCTGGTGGTCTAGTGATTAGGATTCGGCGCTTTCACCGCCACGGCCCGGGTTCGATTCCCGGTCAGGGAATGATCAATTTTTGTTGTCCACAAAACTGTTCAACAAAGCTGTATTGCAGTTTCACAGAAAGGAGCTCTGCTAGAATCAGATAATTGACATTTGTAGTTTCGCATGAGAGCTGGCAAAGTTACAAATGCACAGGTCAACAATAAACACAGAGGCAGGAAGAAATGGGCAGTGATTGGCTGCAAACGAAGAGAGATTATGAAGCAGCAGAAATCTGGCCGATGTTGAGCCAGATTTTATTGCTCACACAAACAAAATTACCTCCCAGATCTGGTTCCAAATCTTGGGTGTGATGACAGGAAAACTTCTAACTGAAATTATTCAGTCTATTGAGGTCACAGGAGCTGAATGAAACAGAAGAAGCTCAAAGGTAGTGCCGCTCACTGAGGAATTGTGGAAATGGGAGGTTAAGTGAGCTGAATATAAGCTACCTGCATGTTTCTGAGCCTGTGCTCGGTGTATTGGGAGGTTTGCTCCTGGTTGGAGTGTCCCCGGGATGGGCAGTAACCAGCAGATTGAAGCTGCAGTCTCCGCGTTCTGCTGGCAGCGAGTGAATGGAGAGTTTGGGTAAAATCCGGCTGCTTGCCCCTCACTCACCCACTGTGGAGCCGGGCAAGAATTAATCTCATTCATACCTCCTGGAAGTGTAAATGTCACAAGCTGTGAGATGACGTATTGTGCTAATGTTTAACAACAAATTGGAACGAGGAAGCTTTGCCTCATAGTTACAGATGAGTAAGTTTTAATGTTCTGCACAGTATAAAACAGGGGAGTTTGTGTATGTTCAGCAAACGTGATAGTTTCACTTCGGTAAAAGATCAACAGAAATTGGGAACTATTCAAATTTTGATCAAAACGTAATTGCGAAAACCAATGCATTTAACAATTGAAATGAGTTCTTACTAATTACTGATAATGTCCCCCGGATGTTGCGTTGTAAGTTTCACAGGAGCCACAGTGAGAAGGTTGGTGGGTTTTGTAAATTGGAAGTGACACATGAGCAGCTTGTTGGGCTGTTTCGTCTCACTGTCGATTTCATGTTTCAGTAAACAGCAATCGGTGTTGTGATTGGCTGAAGATGTCACTTGTGTTCATTCTAAACATGTAATTTTGTATATTTCTAATGAAAACTCGGACATGAAAATAAAAGGTGAATCATATACTGTCAGGCGGTTTAAATTTTGCTCGTCAGTTTTATGGCGGTCTGGTGGTTAGGTTTCGGCATTTTCACCGCCGCGGCGTGGGTTCGATTACCGGCCAGGGAATGATGAATTATTGTTGTCCACCAAACTGTTCAACGAAGCTGTATCACAGTTTCACAGAAAAGAGCTCTCCCTTAAATACTTAAGCAAAATTTGTCGTTTCAAGTCAGAGCTGGAAAGGTTGCAAGTGTAGCAGGTCAACAATAAACACAGAGGCAGGAAGAAATGGACAGCGATTGGCTGCAAAGGAAGAGAGATTATGAAGCAGCGGAAATCTGGGTGGTGTTGGGCCAGCTTTTATTGCTCGCCCAGACAAAATTATCTCCCAGATCTGGGTCCAAATCTTGGGTGTGATGACAAGAAAACATCAAACTGAAATTATTCAGTCCATTGAGGTCACAGGAGCTGAATACAACAGAAGATGTTTGGGGCAGCAGGGTAGCATGGTGGTTAGCATCAATGCTTCACAGCTCCAGGGTCCCAGGTTCGATTCCCGGCTGGGTCACTGTCTGTGTGGAGTCTGCACGTCCTCCCCCTGTGTGCGTGGGTTTCCTCCGGGTGCTCCGGTTTCCTCCCACAGTCCAAAGATGTGCGGGTTAGGTGGATTGGCCATGCTAAATTGCCCGTAGTGTTAAAAGTAGGGTTAAGGGGGAGGTTGTTCAGTTACCGGTATAGGGTGGATACGTGGGTTTGAGTAGGGTGATCATGGCTCGGCACAACATTGAGGGCCGAAGGGCCTGTTCTGTGCTGTACTGTTCTATGAAGCTGTATCACAGTTTCACAGAAAAGAGCTCTGCTAGAATCAGTTAAGTGACATTTGTAGTTTCACGTGAGAGCTGATATAATGTCAGCCGGGTTAAAATTCTACTTGTCAGTTTCCCTGGTGGTCTAGTGGTTTATATTCGGCGCTCTCACCGCTGCGGCCCGGGTTCGATTCTCGGTCAGGGAATTATGATTTATTGTTATCCACCGAACCGTTCAACGAAGCTGAATCACAATTTCATAGAAAAGAGCTCTGCCTCAAAGAGTTAAGCGACCTTTGTCGTTTCACGTCAGAGCTGGAAAAGTTACAAGTGCAGCAGGTCAACAATAAACACAGAGGCAGGAAGAAATGGACTGTGATTGGCTGCAAAGGAAGAGAGATTATGAAGCAGCGAAAATCTGGGTGGTGTTGGGCCAGCTTTTATTGCTCATTATCTGGCTGAATGATTCAGTGAATCCCTGTCCACATGCAGAGCAGGTGAATGGCTTCTCCCCAGTGTGAGCCCTTTGATGTGTCAGCAGGTGGGATGACTGAGTGAATCCCTTCCCACACACAGAGCAGGTGAGTGGCCTCTCCCCAGTGTGACAACATTGATGAGTTTCCAGCACAGATGGGGATCTGAATCCTTTCCCACAGTGCCCACATTTTCAGGGTTCCTCCATGGTGCTGGCATCCTTGGGACTCACCAGTTTTCATAATCAGTTGAAGCCTTGTCCACAGCAAAAACATGCAGGATTTCTCTCCACTCTGAATGGTGCGATGTTTTTTCAGGCTGTGTAAGTGGGTAACACCAGGGCGGCACGGTGGTGCAGTGGTTAGCACTGGTTCGATCCCGGCCCCCTGTCTGTGTGGAGTTGCACATTCTCCACATGCCTGCGTGGGTCTCACCCCTACAACCCAAAGATGTGCAGGTTAGGTGGATTAGCTGCACTAAATTGCTCCTTAATTGGACAAAATAATTGGGTATTCTAAATTTATAAAACAAAGTAATTGGTTGATGCTTTTTCCAATCAGTTCCTTGAAACGCAATTACCCAGGTGTGTGTGTCTTGGTGCTTTAAAATCTCTTGAGACAGACAAACATTTCTACTTCTGGATTCAAAGTCTGATGATATTCAGGTCACAAGGAATCAAGTGACTGTCAGACTCAGATGCAACATTTACTTTCAGATTACTGTCTGTAAATTCTCACTTTCTAATATACTGTAAAAGAAGATTATAAATATCATACTGTCAAATAAAATAGAAATTCAGAAGGCATTTCTAGTTTTGATGGAATATTTTTCTTCCCTCATTCCCCTAAAGCTATAAATTTCCATCCCACACACTCTCCCTCCATTCTCACTCTGCAGTATCTAATATTCACCCATGATTAGGCATATGGGGCAGTGTGGGAGAACTTTATTTCAGCTGTGAGTGCTGATGACTTGGAACTCACTACCTAGTGGTGCAAGTTGCGATGATAAGATTATTTGAAATTGAACGTAGAAGGGCACCTGAAGGAAATAAACTTGCAGAGGTATTGTGATATCGAGGGGAAATGGGACAGCCTGAATTGTTCTGCAGAGTCGGCATGGATTCAAGTGACTGAATGGACTCCTTCTGTGCTGTAACAAAATAGAGAACTTATTCACAGAACTATATCAGAAGACAAGAAATAATAATAAATGGCTTAACCCCTTTAATGTGAACATTAGGAAAGAGACCATTCTTTTAGCCAGACAAATAAATGTGTCAAGCTGAGGAAGCAAAGGATGTCAATGTCTCTAAGGGAGAGAGAGACCTGGGCCAAGCTTTCCAGAGTCTGCACCCTCCCTGGATTCACTTCCTTTCCCTTCAGTTGCTGTAAGTCCCCAATGTCCCCCCAGAATGAGAAAGGAAATGGAAAGGGGGAAACACTGAGCTCCCAGATGAGGAGGAAATTTTGGTCTGAAACTCATTGTCCAAGCTCCGAATTGTGACGTCACAATAGAGCCCTGCTGAATCAACCAATAACAAATCACTCTGCTCCACGGTGACGTCTGCGGGTTCCAGAGCGCAGTCCCGTCCCCATTGTTCCCCCTCCCCCGTCACCTCCTCCAGACAAGGTTTCCAGGCAACCGGCTGACGGCTCCCGCCAGAGCGAGAAGCCGCTCAGTGATCTCCCCCAAGGTCCGGTACTGCGCATGTTCAAAGGACGGGGTAGGTGCGCATGTGCAGGGAGTTCCCGCCCCCTTGACCCACATGTCGAGGTATTGACCAATGGCAAACTGGGAGGACCGGAAGGACTCTTCTCCGCCAGCCAATCAGAGTTCCATCATTGTATGCCTGCGGAGTTTGGAAATTGCGCTTGTTGACCTGCTCATTCCTGCCCAGCAAAGCTGCTGCTCCTCACTCTGAATGAGCTTGAGCATCACACCTCCTGTCTCCAACATCTGTGAGTAAAACACTTTCTTTTCTCCCCCTTTCCATTTCTTTTCTCATTCTCACCTTCAGTTGATCACTTGCAGCAACTGAAGGGAAAGGAAGTGAATCAGGGAGGGTGCTGACTCTGCAAACCTTGGCCCAGGTCTCTCTCTCTTAAAGACATTGACATCCTTTGCTCCCTCAGCTTGACACATTTCTTTGTCTGGCTAAAAGGATGGTCTCTTTCCCAATGCTCACAGCTCTGATTCTCCGCCCCTCCGAATCCACTCCCTGAAGACGACATATGGGGTAGTGTTTGGAGACTAGGCATTGGGGAATGAGAGAGGAAAAAATGTTCCATAGAAACGAGAGTTGTCCATTCTGAAATTCTATCCTGCACTTTTGTAAACTCATTTTGTAAACTCTTTTTATAGGATATTAGAAGAGGAGGAATTACAGACCGAAAACTCAAACGTAATTCTCGATGTGACGGAGTCACTCTATTCCTTGGGACCTGAATATCATTGGCCTTTGAATCTAGAAGGAGAAATGTTTATCTGTTCTGTCGGCTTCAAAATATTTTAATCATCAGTGTGACTGGAAAAGCACCGAGACACACACACCTGAGTGAGAGTGTTCCAGAACACTGACTGTGCAAAGAGCTTTAACCAGTTACACAGCCTGAAAAAAACATCACACGATTAACAGCGGAGAGAGACCGTACACGTGTTCTGTGTGTGGACAAGACTCAACTGATTGTCCGACCTGGAGAGACACAAGGAGATCCAAAACATGGAGAAACCGTGGAAATGTGGGGACTGTGGGAAGGGATTCAGATCCCCATCTGTGCTGGAAGCTCATCGACGCATTCACACTGGGGAGAGGCCATTCACCTGCTCTGTGTGTGGGAAGGGATTTGCTGTGTTATCCAACCTGCGGGCACACCAGCGAATTCACACCGGCGAGAAGCCATTCACCTGCCCTCAATGTGGGAAGGGATTCAGTGATTCATCCAACTTGCGGAATCATCAGCTAATTCACACTGGGGAGCGATTGTTCACCTGCTCTCAGTGTGGGAAGAGATTCACTCAGATATCCCAGCTGAAGAGCCACCAACGGGTTCACACTGGCGAGAAGCCATTCACCTGCTCTCAGTGTGGGAAGGGATTCACTGAGTTATCCAGCCTGAAGAAACATCAGCGAGTTCACACTGGGGAGAGGCCGTTCACCTGCTCTCAGTGTGGGAAGGGATTCCGTGTTTCATACGTACTAGTGAAACACCACCGGAGTCACAGCGGAGAGAGGCCATTCACCTGCTCTGCTTGTGGGAAGGGATTTACTGAGCTATCCATATTGAAGAAACACCAGCGAGTTCACACTGGGGAGAGGCCATACACCTGCTCTCAGTGTGGGAAGAGATTCACTCGGTCAGACACCCTGCAGTCACATCAGCGAGTTCACACTGGGGAGAGGTCGTTCACCTGCTCTCAGTGTGGGAAAGGATTTATTCACTCATCCAGCCTGTGGACACACCAACGACTTCACACTGGATAGAGGCCACTCGTGCTCTCAGCCTGGGAAGGAAATATGTGATTCATTGCACCTGTTGAGATACCAACAAGTTCACAATTGATTACAGGAGTTGGATTCTGTTATTGTTTCTGCTCTCAATTACACCCAGGACTGCATTTTGTTCATTCTGACAGTTGATCAATGGGGATGATCAGATGGTTTCTTTCTACTGAACTGGCTGGTCTCACGACGTTGCCTCCAGTGTCTTTGAGACTTGTTGCAATTGCCTGGTTCTAAATGTCGCGAGAATCACAGAGCGAAAGAGTGTTTGTAAGTTTGAAGATATTTAGTTCCCATTTCTATTTGGATCCTCCAAAGCATGCCACCTTGCCATGGAGATGGGCTGTGGTGGTTATATGTTTTTTTTCTGTTTGATTTATTTGGGTGTTCCTCAGAGAAGAAAACTATGAGGTATGAGGGGCAAGTTGTTTGAAGTGGATAGGGACACTGATGGGAAACAGGGACTAGCTAATATTAAAGGAAATATTACATATTTACCAGGTGGTCAGTTAGATCTGTTGGCTGGTTCATGATGTGGAGTGACGCCAACAGCATAGGTTCAATTCCCATACAGAGAGGTTATCCATGAAGGCCCTGCCTTCTCAACGTTGCCCCTCACCAAAAGTGTGGTGACCCTCAAGTTAAGTCATCACCAGTAAGCACTCTCTCTCTCAAAGGGGAGAGCAGCCTATGGTCCTTTGGGACTTTAGTGACTTTCATTTTACAGAATACAACAAATATAGATTCCTTTAAGGAACAGAAATCAAAGTTCAAGATCCCATTAGATCAAAGGAAGCGGCTCTTGAAGTGACCAAAATAGAAATAAGCCTGAGGATTGGGAACTTGTTTGGAATTCAGCAAAGGAGAACCAAGAAACTGATTTTAAAAAATAGAACACGAGAGCAAACTGGGGAGAAACATAAAAACCGACTGGAAAAGCTCTGATAGGGATGTGAAAAGGAAAAGATTAGTAAAGACCAATGTGGGTCCATTCCAGACAGAGACAGGAGAGTTTATAATGGGGAATAAGGAAATTACAGAGAAACTAAACAATGTGTGTCTGTCTTCACGGAGGAAGATACAGAAATTGTCCTAAAAACGCACTGTAGCATTGTGGATAGGACAATCGCTTCACAGCTCCAGGGTCCCAGGTTCGATTCCGGCTTGGGTCACTGTGCGGAGTCTGCACATCCTCGCCATGTGTGCGTGGGTTTCCTCCGGGTGCTCCAGTTTCCTCCCACAGTCCAAAGATGTGCAGGTTAGGTGGATTGGCCATGATAAATTGCCCTTAGTGCCCAAAATTGCCCTTAGTGTTGGGTGGGGTTGCTGTGTTGTGGGGATATGGTGGAGGTGCAGGCTTGGGTAGGGTGCTCTTTTCAAGAGCCGGTGCAGACCCGATGGGCTGAATGGCCTTCTTCTGCAGTGTAAATTCTATGAAACACCAGAGAACCAAGGGACCAGTGAGCACGAGGAACTGAAAGAGATTCGTATTAGTGAAAAAGTAGTACTGGAGAATAATGTGGTTGAAAGTTAACAAATCCCCAAAAGCTGATGGGCTACATCCCAGAGTGTTGAAAGAGGCGGCTGTAGAGATAGTGGATACATTGGTGATCATCTTTGAGTATCCTGTAGATTCTGGAATGGTTCCTGTAGATTGGAAGGTGGTAAATGTAACCCCACTATTTAAGGGGGCAGAGAGAAAACGGTGAACCACAGACCCATTAGCCTGACATCAGTAGGAGGAAAATTGCTACAATCTATTATAAAGGATGTGATAACATACAAATTAGGAACAGGAGTAGGCCACTCGGCCCCTCGAGCCTGCTCCACCATTCAATATGTTCACGGCTGATCTGATTGTAACCTCAAACCCACATTCTCGCCGACTACCCAACAACCTTTCACCCCCTTGCTTCCCAATAATCTATCAGCTCTGCCTTCAAAATATTCAAAGACTCTGTTTCCACTGCCCTTTGAGGAAGAGAGTTCCAAAGACTCCCAACCCTCTGAGAGAAAAAAGTTCTCCTCTGCCTTAAATGGACAAGTTATTATTTTTCAAGTGACTCCAATTTCTAGATTCTCCCAGAAGTGGAATCATCCTTTCCACATCCAGCCTGTCGAGGCCCCTCAGGATCTTATACGGTTCAATCAAGTCACCTAAACTCCATCGGACACAAGCCCAGCCTGTCCAATCATTCCTCATAAGACCAGCCTCCAATTCCAGGTATGAGTCCAGTAAACCTTCTCTGAACTGCTTCCAACACATTGACATCATTCCTTAAATGGAGCAATACTGTACATAGTGCTCCAGATGTGGTCTCACCAATGTCCTGTATAACTGAAGCATAACCTCCCTCCTTTTGTATTCAATTCCCCTCACAATAAACAATAACATTCTCTTAGCTTTCCTAATTACTTGCTGTACCTGTATACTCACCTTTTGTGATTCAGGCTCTTGGACACCCAGATCCATCTGAGTCTCAGAGCTCTGCAATCTCTCACAGTTTAGATAATAAGCATGTTTTATTCTTTCTACCCAGATGGATAATTACACCTTTTCCCACATGAATCTCCATTTGACAGATTTTTTCCCCACTCACTTAACCTACCTATATCACTTTACTCTCCTTATGTCCTCTTCACAATTTACTTTCCTTCCTATCTTTGTAAAATTGGAACATAGGAGCAGGACTTAGCCATTCAGCCCGTCAAGCCTGCTCCACCATTCAATACAATCGTGGCTGATCATCCACTTCAATGCCTTTTCCCCCACACTGTCCCCATATCCCTTTGTGTTATTGGTATTTCGAAATCTGTGAGTCTCTACTTTAAACGCACTCAGTGACTGAGCTTCCACAGCCCTCTGGGGTAGAGAATTCCAAAGATTCACAACACAACCCTCTGAGTAAAGAAATGTCTCCTCGGAGACCGTCCCTAAGTGGCTTCTCCCTTATTTTGAAATTGTGTCCCCTGGTTCCAGACTCCCCAACCAGGGGAAACATCTCATCTGCATCTGTTGCCAATTATTTTTGGCTCTCCTCAACAGACACGGAATACAAAGCAGCTGAGAAATGTGAAGAACAGATGATGAATGCTGCAGCATCGATAGCAACCTGTCTTACCATCAAGTGAAGAATTCTGCAGTCAGAGCCAGGCAACTACATATCACTGAATTGTTGAAGCTTTTCTTGTGTAATCTTGGAGGCCACCCCGGTCTTTGGAAATCTAGGAGTTGGTAAATTTATGCTTGTGACTGTGGCATGTGAGAAGACTAAAATGGACTATACTCACTACACTCGCATGTATGTTTGACTGTTGAAACATGTAAAATTATATTACAGAGTATAAGTTGCATGTAATCATAAGAAATGTTTCAAATGAAAAATGTTTTTAGAAAAACAAAGCGTAAATAGCTGGTTCATTTTTTTAAAAGGGCGGGGGGGGGGGGGTGGTGTATGATGATTGGAAGATTTTAGGAAAATTCGATTATAAGTGTATTGGGCAATGTAAAGGTAAAAAGTGTGGGGGTTAGAGTGTGATTCCATTGCAGTGGTCCTTTTTTTATTTTACAGAAGGATCCTGTTTTGCAGGACCTGGGTGTTTTTAGTAGCCAGAAGGTGAAATTGTTAAAGGAATGTGTTTTTCAGTCTGGGCTAATGGACTGTGGTTTGACTGGGAAAGTACTTGTGGAATGAATGTTCTTTGCAGCCGGCAGAGATCATTTGTTTTCCAGCTTGGGGAGATGAGGTCATTGCTGGGTAGAACCAAGGAAGGCAGAAAGACATTTTAAAAATGTTTAGAGAGCAGTTTTTGCAGAAAGGTTTGGAGAGAGGAGTTGAATTCTGGGTCCACAATTCTCCCACAGAAAGATAGATTGAGAGCTGTATCTTTCTTTTCCTGTTGTTTAATGGGAGATTGAGTAGTGATGTTTAAATGGGTGATTGTAAGCTGTTGTTTTTGGGGCTGAAGTTAAAATGTTTAATATTGTAGCCACAATAAAGTTTTATTTAAAAAATAACCAAGCTCTATTTCTTCATGCGATCACTCCTGGAGCAAATCATTCTATCCGCAGTCTGACAAATAAGCTGAAACGTTTGGGGGTTTGGTCCAGTATCCCAGCCTCTGGTCTGGAATCGGAATAGTGACCGATGTATCAATTGGTTGGAGGCCCATTTCCCAGTCAGTCCTCCTGTCTCTCTATTAGTGCGACGCCCATGGCAGTTTCCCAACTGGGGCCCAGGCCCCGTTATTCTCAGCTAAATACAGCCTCAGCTTCGTCGTCTGGCTGTCATTGACACGAACAATAGAGACAGACAGATGCTCGAGGAGAAAGTGGAAAGTCAAAACTTGTGGCTCTAAATCAACGCTTCAACAATTGTAAGTCAAATATGTTATTTATACTGTTTTAATTATTAGATTTAGGCATGGGAGGCAAAGGATAGAGGGTTTTATAGTATAACTTTTCCTTTCTAGCTAGTATGCACCATGGCTCAGTCGGCAGCTCTCTCACCTCTGAATCAGAAAGTTAAGACCCAGTCAGGGACCTGTGGACAAAAACCAGTTCCAACATTCCTGGTCCCAGCATTGAGGGAGTGCTGCCCTGTCAGAACAGCCTTCTTTCAAAGAAGATGTTAAACTGAGGCCCTGTCTGCCCCTCTCAGGTGGGTGTAAAACTTCCCACAGCCACTATTTTGAAGAAGAGTTATCCCCGGTGTCATGGTCAATATTTATCCTTCAATCAACATCACTAAAAACACATCATGTGCTCATTATCACATTGCTGTTTGTGAGATCTTGCTGTGTGGAAATTGGCTGCTGCATTTCCTACATTATTACAACAGTGACTGCACTTCAAAGGTACTTCATTGGCTGTAAAGCCCTTTGGGACGTTCTGTGGCTGTGAAAGGCACTATAGAAATGCATTTTTAATTTATGTTTTCTGATCTTGTTATCTGGAACTTTATTGATTTCAGCCACTCCCAAGTTACCATTTAATAAACTCACTTTGGTTCAGACAAGGCAATTAACGCAAAGACAGAAGTCTCTTGACATTAAATTTAAAAAGTTTATTCAAAGAAACTTTAAGACATTGACTTTTCCAACTTCATGTGGGTGATCAGTCTGTAGCAGTGTAACCCTCTCTGGCTCCTTCTTTGACAGTAATTCTTGTGGAATTCAGCCTCGGGAGTCTGGCTCCTTCTTTGGCAGTAATTTCCTTGGAACTCGACCTTGGGAATCTTCAGTACTTGGCCAGCAAGGAAGACCTTCAGAACCTCTACTTTTATCCCCAAAGTGACCATTACCTCACATCAGAGTTGGGCCTGTTGTAACATGACGATTGGTCAATTTGGTCACTAGATTAATTTAATTGGATCCCAATTACTGACACGACCTTCTCTCATTATCTCAGACAGGAATACAATAGAACTGTTTCATACTATCCCTTTATCTGATTCTCTACAATCCCTTATTCAGACAGTTTCAAATGTTGAGGCTAATCAGAGCTTGAAGGTCTCTCTTGCCAGTACATTTATCCTCATTGCACATTCTTTACATACACAGCAATTAAGCTTTTACATTTTTATAGCAAATAAAACTCAGACTCTTTCTGTAACTACTGATTCATTATTGATTATTTAATTGTAACGCAATTAAGGCTCATTACTTAATCAGTCATCTGGTACTGACTGGTAGCTAATTAATACTGTAATCTTTAATTAATACATTTGGTTAATACAATATCCACTGGTTGAAAAATACTGTTTTATGGAAGACAATCACTTTCTTTCTTACTAACTTTGATTGGATTGAACAATGAGTCTTAGACTTGAGCCAGGCTTTGGCAGGATGATACCCTGTAGCTTCACAAAATTCTGGAACAATTTGTGACTTTAAACAATTTTGCCTCATTCATCAGTTTCTAGAAACAGTTTGGTTTATCTAGAATGAATTTTTAAAATAAAGGTCCAGTCAGGATTCAGAGTTTAACAAGGCTTCGTTAACTTTGTTACTTATAACAGTGAAGATGATGAGTGATTGATTTTTAAAACTAAATATTATTAATGAGACATGCCCAGACTTTCTGACATTACAACAGTGACTACACTTCAAAAGTACTTCAAAGGCTGTAAAAAGCTTTAGGAGATTGTGTGGTCACGAAAGGTGTTATAGAAATAGATATAGAATCCCTTGAGTGCAGAAGGAGGCCATTCAGCCCATCGAGTCGGTACCGACTCTTCCAAAGGGCACTCTACCCATATCCACTCACCCGTAACCCCATAACCTAACCTGCACATCCCTGGACACTGGGGGGCAATGTATCAGGACAAATCCTCCTAACCCATACATCTTAGGACTGTGTTAGGAAACCAGAGCACTCGGAGGAAACCCACACAGACATGGGTAGAACGTACAAGCCACACACGGACAGTGACCATGGCCAGAATCGAACATGGGCCTCTGGTGCTGTGAGGCAACAGGGCCAACCCCACTGTGCCAGTCAAATAAATGTAATTTATTTTTAGAACTAGCCCCCAACCTTGGATATATCACAGTCGGTCCACTCACAAAGATCATCACTATGGACTGAGTCTTGATTTTGTGCAACAACCATGTCTTTCTTTCCATTGCAAATCCCCTGTGAAAATCCAAACAGCCTACCATGAAAGTATTTAAAACAGAACGAGTTGTTGTGATTTGGGATTCACTGCTTGACAAAGGTGCAGGAAGTAAATTCTTTTTTTTTCTTTTTTAAAATAAATTTAGAGTACCCAATTATTTTTTTCTAATTAAGAGGCAATTTAGCATATTCAATCCACCTACCCTACACATCTTTTGGTTTGTGGGGGCGAAACCCACGCAGACACGGGGAGAATGTGCAAACTCCACAGGGACAGTGACCCAGAGCCGGGATGGAACCTGGGACCTCGGCACCGTGAGGCAGCAGGGCTAACCCACTGCGCCACCGTGCTGCAAATTCAACTGTAACTTTCAAAAGGGAACTGGACAGATTTGGTGGGAATATAAACTTGCAGGGTGATGGGACCAAATTGATTGTTCATTTGAAGAGCTAGCATGGGAATGGTGGGCTGAATGGCCTCCTTCTGTATTCTGATTCTCGTTCACATTTGAAGAAAATGTTAGACTTGAACCAGAGTTTGGCCGTATTTGGGAAATACCTGAAATCCACTTCCTACCAGGGGGTAGAAGCGGAGATGATGGAATGTTTCCAAAAGGAAATTGGATGGGCTTTTGAGGGAAATAAACTGACAGGGATACGGGAATAGGACAGGGCAATCGTTTGATCTGTAGAAATCTACAAGTTGTGAATCTTTGGAATTCTCTACCCCAGGGGGCTGTGGGAGCTCAGTCATTGAGTGTGTTTAAAGCAGAGACTGACAGATTTCTAAATCCCAATAACACAAAGGGATATGGGGATAGTGTGGGGAAAACGGCATTGAAGTGGATGATCAGCCATGATCGTATTGAATGGTGGAGCAGGCTTGATGGGCTGAATGACCAACTCCTGCTCCTATGTTGCAATGTTACAAAGATAGATAGGAAAGTAAATGTGTAATTGTCAACTTTGGCAGGAACAATAAAAAAGTTTATTATCTAAATGGTGAGATATTGCAGAGCTCTGAGACTCGGAGGGATCTGGGTGTCCAAGAGCATGAATCAGAAAAGGCGATTATACAGGTACAGCAAGTAATTAGGAAAGCTAATAGAATGTTATTGTTTATTGTGAGGAGAATTGAATACAAAAGGAGGGAGGTTATGCTTCAGTTATACAGGACATTGGTGAGACCACATCTGGAGCACTGTGTACAGTATTGCTCTCATTTAAGGAATGAAGTCAATGTGTTGGAAGCAGTTCAGAGAAGGTTTACTGGACTCTTACCTGGAATTGGAGGCTGGTCTTATGAGGAATGATTGGACAGGCTGGGCTTGTGTCCGATGGAGTTTAGGTGTCTTGATTGAACCGTATAAGATCCTGAGGGGCCTTGACAGGGTGGATGTGGGAAGGATGTTTCCTCTTGTGGGAAATTTAGGAATTGGAGTCACTTTAAAAGAAAGAGCTTTCCCCACCTGAGGAAGGAGCTGTGCTCTGAAAGCTCGTGATTCGAACAAACCTATTGGACTTTAACCTGGTGTTGTCAGACTTCTTACGGTTTCCTATTTAAGGTAAAGGAGAGCTTTTCTTCTCTGAGAGGTTTGTGAAACTTCAGAACTCTTCCTCAAAGGGCAGTGAAAGCAGAGTCTGTGAATATTTTAAAGGGGGTGAAAAGTTTTTTTTGGGGGGGGGGGTCCAGCAGGAATAAGACCCAAATAAGACAATAAGAAATAGGAACAGCTGTCGGCCGTTCAGCCCTTCGAGTCTGCTCCAACTTTCAATAGAATCACAGCTATCCAACATTTATTGCGTTCACTTTCCTGCCCTTTCCCCATAATCACTGGTTCCCTCACTGATCAAGAATCTATCTCAGCCTTAAATATACACAAGGACTCTGTCCCCTCAACTCTCACAGTTCCAAAGACTCTCAATCCTCAAGAGAAGAATTTCCTTCTCACCTTAATCTTAAATTGACATCTCTTTATTCTGAGACGATGCCTTCTGGGCCTAGATTCTCCCATGAGGAGAAACATCCTCTCAGCATTTACCCTGTGAAGCTCCTTAAGAATCCTGTCTGTTTCAATGAGATCACATCATTGTTCTAAATTCCAATGAGTGGACCCCAACCTGTTTAACCTTTGCTCCTCAGACAATCTCTCCATACCTGGGATCAGCCTCATGAACCTTCTCTGAGCCACCGCCAATGAAGTAACATCTTTTATGAAAAAAAGGGACCAAAGCTGCCCAGTTCTCCAGATGTGGTGTCACCAGCACCTTGTACAGCTGCAGCAAGACTTCCCGACTCTTATACTCCAACCCCCTTGGAATCAGGGCCAACATTCTATTAGCTTCCTGATTACCTGCTGCACCTGTCTGCTAGCTTCCTGTGTTTCCTGCACAAGTTCCCCCGAGTCCCTTTGTGTTGCAGCTTTCTGCAACTTTTCGCCATTTAAATAATACTGTTCTTTTGTTCTCCCTCTCAAAATGAACTTCACATTTTTTCACATTATTCTCCATTTTCCACCTTTTTGCCCACTTACGTAACCTATCAATATCTTGTTACAAACTGTATCCCTCTTGCAACTTGCCTTTCCACCTATTTTTATATCGTCTGCAAATTTGGCTACAGTACATTCACTTCCTTCCTCCAAGTCATTAATATAAATTTTTTTTTTTTAATAAACAATTTTATTGAGGTAGTTTTTGGCTTTATAAACAGTTACAGACATCATCAGAAAGGAAGCAAAAAAGGCAAAAATGTGCAAACATCCACGTTCTTTCAATACTTCCACCGTAACATATTGCACAAGCCCGCTCCCCTCCCACCGGTACTACCCGCCATATTTTCCCTCCTACTCTACTCTAACCCCCCCCCCCCCCCCCCCCCCCCCCCTGCTGATGCTCACTCTCCCGCAAAGAAGTCAATAAATGGTTGCCACCTCCGGGTGAACCCCTGCACAGAACCCCTCAAGGCGAACTTGATTTTTTCCATCCCCAGGAAACTCGACATGTCCGCAAGCCACCACTCCGTCTTCGGGGGCTTTGAGTCCCTCCACGCCAATAATATTCGTCGCCGGGCTATCAGGGAAGCAAAGGCCAGCACATCGGCCTCTTTCTCCCCCTGGACGCCCGGGTCTTCCGAAACCCCAAAAATTGCCACCCCTGGGCTCATCACCACCCTTGTTTTTAGCACCTGGGACATGACCCCCGCAAATCCCTCCCAGTACCCCCTCAGCTCAGGGCATGCCCAAAACATGTGAACATGGTTCGCTGGTCCTCCCGCGCACCTAGCGCATTTGTCCTCTATCCCGAAAAATTTGCTCATCCGAGCCACCGTCATATGGGCCCGGTGAACGACCTTAAATTGGATCAGCCCGAGCCTAGCACATGTCGCGGTCGAGTTTACCCTACTCAGGGCCTCTGCCCACAGCCCATCCTCCATTTCCCCGCCTAGCTCCTCCTCCCATTTAAGTTTCAGTTCCTCTGTCTGGGACCCTTCCTCCCTCATGAGCACCTTATAAATACCCGAGACTCTACCCTCCCCTTCATCCCTCCCAGAGACTATTCTGTCTAGGATCCCCATTGGCGGGAGGCGCGGGAAAGATGGGACCTGTCTACGAACAAAGTCCCGCAACTGTAGGTATCTAAAATCATTTCCCCTTACCACCCCAAATTTCTCCTCCAAGCTCCTCAAACTCGCGAAGCTCCCTTCCAGGAACATATCACCCACCCTTCCCGCCCCTGCTTGCCGCCATACTCGGAACCCCCCATCCATACTGCCGGGGGCAAACCGATGGTTGTCGCAGATTGGCGCCCAGACAGACGCCCCCATCTCCCCCACATGCCTCCTCCACTGGCCCCATATCCGCAGGGTCGCCACCACTACCGGGCTGGTGGTGTACTTGGCTGGCGGCAGCGGTAGAGGAGCCGTGACCAGGGCTTCCAAACTGGAGCCCCTGCACGAAGCCGCCTCCACCCGCTCCCAAATAGACCCCGTACCCACCATCCACTTCCTTATCATAGCGATGTTGGCCGCCCAGTAATAATTGACCAGACTCGGCAAAGCCAGCCCTCCCTCGCTGCGGTTCCTCTCCAACATCGCCTTCTTTACCCGCGGAGACTTTCCCGCCCAGACAAAGCTCATGATCAGCCCGTTAACTCTTTTGAAGAAGGACTGTGGGATAAAGATCGGGAGGCACTGAAAAATAAACAAAAATCGAGGGAGGATTGTCATCTTTACAGTCTGCACCCTCCCTGCCAGCGACAGCGGGAGTGCGTCCCATCTCCGAAACTCTCCCTTCATTTGCTCCACCACCCTGGCCAAATTTAACTTATGCAGCCTGCCCCAGTCTCGTGCCACCTGGATTCCCAAATACCGGAAATTTTCCTCAACCAGCCTAAACGGTAGCCCTCTCAATCTGTTCTCCTGGCCCCTTGCCTGGACCACAAACATTTCACTCTTGACCGTATTTAATTTGTATCCTGAGAACTGGCCGAACTCCCTCAGCATTCCCAGTATAGTTCCCATCCCGGCCACTGGGTCCGACACGTACAGGAGCAGGTCGTCTGCATAAAGAGAAACCCTGTGTTCAACCCCGCCCCTCACCATCCCCTTCCAACCCTCTGCGGCTCTCAGCGCCATCGGCTCTATGGCCAGCGCAAACAGCAGCGGGGAGAGCGGGCAGCCCTGCCTGGTCCCTCGGTACAACCTAAAGTACTCCGACACTTCTCTGTTAGTCCTGACGCTGGCCCTCGGGGCCTGATATAATAATTTGATCCAATCCACCAATCCCTCCCCGAACCCAAACCGTCCGAGCACCTCCCATAGATAGTCCCACTCTACCCGGTCAAAGGCCTTCTCGGCGTCCATTGCCACCACTACCTCCACCTCTCTACCCGCCGGGGGCATCATTATCACGTTGAGCAATCTCCTCAGATTGGCCGCCAGCTGCCGACCTTTAACGAACCCAGTTTGATCCTCCCCAATCACCTCCGGTACACAGTCCTCCATTCTCCCCGCCAGTACCTTTGCCAGGAGCTTGGCGTCTACATTAATCAGGGAGATTGGCCTGTAGGACCCGCACACCTCCGGGTCTTTACCCCGCTTCAATATCAGAGATATGGTGGCTTGTGACATTGTCGGCGGCAGGGTCCCTCTGTCCCTTGCCTCATTGAAAACCCTCGCCAAGACCGGGCCCACCAGCTCAGAGAACTTCCTATAAAACTCTACTGGGTATCCATCTGGCCCCGGGGACTTCCCCGACTGCATGGCCTTTAGGCCCCCCAATACCTCCTCTACTCTAATCGGGGCGCCCAGCTCTTCCACTTGCCCCCCCCCAACTGTTGGGAATGTTAACCCGTCCAGAAACCTTTTCATCCCCTCCGGTTCTTCCGGCGGCTCCGAAGTATACAGCTTACGATAGAAGTCCCGGAATACCCTATTCAATTCTGCCGGATCCTCCACTTTGCGCCCCCCCTCGTCCCTCACTCTACCTATTTCCCTGGCCGCCTCCCTCCTCCTGAGTTGCTGCGCTAACAGTCTGCTAGCCTTTTCCCCATACTCGTACACCACTCCCCTCGCCTTCCTAAGCTGTTCCACGGCCCTGCTCGTGGATAGTGCCCCCAGTTCCGCCTGTAGCCTCCGCCTTTCCCTGAGTAAAACCTCCCCCGGGGACTCCGCGTGCTCTTCATCTATCCGGCCCATTTCCCTGACCAATCTATCCATCTCTGCCCGGTCTGCCTTGGCTTTGTGGGCCCCAATTGAAATCAGCTCCCCCCGAACTACTGCCTTTAGCGCCTCCCACACGGTCGCCGCTGAGACCTCCCCAGTGTCATTCACCTGCAGGTAATTTTTTATACATTTCCGAAGCCTCTCGCAGATCCCCTCCTCCGACAGCAGTCCCACATCTAGCCTCCATTGCGGGCGTTGATAACTCGCTCCCCCGAACTGCAGGTCCACCCAATGCGGGGCATGGTCTGAAATGGTAATTGCTGAGTATTCCGTGTTCTTTACCTCCCCCATACAGTCCCTGCTTATTACAAAGAAATCTATCCTGGAATATACTTTATGGACGTGCGAGTAAAACGAGTAGCCCCTTCCTGTTGGCTGTCCCTCTCTCCAGGGGTCCACTGCCCCCATTTGCCCCATAAACCCTTTCAGCTCCCTTGCCATTGCTGAGAGTCTACCCGTTCTGGGACCCGACCGATCCAAAGTCGGGTCAAGGACCATGTTAAAGTCCCCTCCCATTATTAGCTTGCGAGAATCCAAGTCCAGGATCTTCCCCAGCACTCTTTTAATAAAGTCCACGTCATCCCAGTTCGGGGCATATATATTCACCAGCACCACCCTTCTCCCCTCCAGTCTGCCCCGTACCATCAGGTATCTGCCCCCCCTGTCTGCAGATATGCCCTCTGCCTCAAATTGCACGCGCTTGTTGATCATGATTGCCACCCCTCTGGACTTCGAGTCCAAGTCCGAGTGGAAGACCTGGCTAATCCAGCCCTTCCTTAGCCTGGTCTGGTCTGACACTTTCAGATGTGTCTCCTGCAACATAATTACCTCCGCCCTCAGGGCCCGCAAGTGCGCGAACACCCGCGCCCTCTTAACCGGCCCATTCAGTCCCTTGACGTTCCAGGTGATCAGCCTGGTCGGGGGGCACATCCCACCCCCCCACCCCGCCGGTCAGCCATAACCTTTCTCGGGCCGGCCCCTGACCCGTGCGTCGCGCCATTCCTGGCCCGCCCTTTGGCTGCCTCCACCCTCGACCTCCTTTCCAGTGCCTATTTCAAGTCCCTCTCCCGTCAGCAGAACAACCCCCCCCTCCCCTAACCCCATCCCCCGATACCCCCACCCCCGCCATCTACTGGCTGTTACTTCCCCCCCCATCTGACTTCCTTGACTAGCCAATCTGCTAGCCCGGTGACTCAACACTCCGGCGCCTTCCTGTCCCATTCCCCTTGTTCCCCCGTCCTCCTCCCCCCCCCCCCCCACTGGGGCAAGCCGGTTCCAGTGTCTTCCACGAGCTGCACAAAAAGCCCAAACAGGAAAAAAAAAAAAAAAACATAAAAAGGGAAAAAACCACAGAAAAAAGAGAAAAAGCACATAAATGTCCATGAACAAAGGAAAGAGTCTCAAATGTTCCGCTTGGCCCCTTTGGCCCAGCAAACCGTTGAGCAGCGGTCCAGGCACATTCGGCGTTCCTTCCCACAGAAATCCTCGGGCCCTAACTCGCGTCCTTGGGGCCTCCTTTCGGGACCAGCCCCAGGTCCCTCACAAAATCCATTGCTTCTTCGGGCTTGGAGAAGTAGTGGTGTTGACCCTGGTGCGTGACCCATAGCCGGGCTGGGAACAGCAGACCAAACTTCACGTGCTTCTTGAACAGCACCTCCTTGACATTCTTAAAGGCTGCTCGCCGCCGAGCCACCTCCTGGCTTAGATCCTGATAAATGCGGAGAACACTGTTGTTCCACGTGCTGCTCCTGGCGCTCTTTGCCCACTGCAGCACCCGCTCCTTGTCCACGAACCTGTGGAACCTAATCACCATCGGGCGGGGGGTCCACCCGGCCGCCCCTGCCTTGCCTGCACTCTGTGTGCCCCCTCCAGCTCCAACGGTCGTGGAAAGGCTTCGGCTCCCATCAGCTGCTTCAGCAGGTCTGCTACAAACGCTGCAGCATCAGCTCCCTCCGCCCCCTCCGGGAGGCCGACCATCCTCAGATTGTTCCTGCGGATTCTATTCTCCAGCTCCTCCACTCTGTCCAGCAGTCTTCTCTGCCGCTCTTTCAGGCCGTCCACTTCTACCGCTGCAACCGTTTGCGCATCCGCTTGCTCCTCCACCGCCTCTCCCAGGTCCTTAACTTTAACATCCTGGGCGTCCATCCTCTGGTTCAGCTGATCCACCGCTTTCTGGATTGGGTCCAAGCTGTCCCGCTTCAGCGCTTCAAAACTGGACTTCATTACCTGGAGCATGTTATCCAGCGCCAACTGGATTGCTGAGTCCGGGGTCCGTGTGTCCGCCATCTTAGGTCCCAGGTAATTTTCTTCAGGTCCTTGTCTCTGTCCCTTTTTCTCCTTCTTCTTCTGCCTTCTGGAATCCCGCTGTTCCATGTACCGCAGCCCGCTCCTCAGCGCCTTCGCTGCCGCTTTCCTTTGCCCAGCACCTTAAATTTTTACCCCCTCCTGGGCATCTGAAGTGGGTCCAAGCTGTCCCTCCTCAGCAACTCCAAACTTTTTTTTCCCTTTGTCCTGGAGGAAGGAAGGTCCGTGGGTCCGCCATCTTACCCTTCAGGTCAGCTTCCTCCTTGCCTCCGTCTCTCTCTCTTTCTTCCTCACCTGCTGGCCTCCCACACTTTCATTTTCTGCAGCCCGCTCTCCTCTTCTGTTCCCGGCAGCCTTTCTGCCGCCTCCGTGGTCCCGCTATCGCGGGGAAACAGCTGTTCAGTCCCGCCGGAGTGAGAGCCCACCGAATGTGCGGCTCACTCGGACATCGCCGCCACCGGAAGTCCGTCATTAATATAAATTGTACACAGTTGTGATCCCAGCACTGATC
This sequence comes from Scyliorhinus canicula, assembly GCF_902713615.1. Taxonomy (NCBI): domain Eukaryota; kingdom Metazoa; phylum Chordata; class Chondrichthyes; order Carcharhiniformes; family Scyliorhinidae; genus Scyliorhinus; species Scyliorhinus canicula. The sequence goes on from NC_052162.1 coordinate 118,224,225, forward strand.
CCTGTGGAACCTCACTGGTTACAGGTCACCAACCTGAAAAAGAACCCTTATCCCCACTCACTGTTTCCTGCTCATTAGCCAATTCTCTATCCATGTCAATATACTACCTCCAACTTCATGGGTTCTTATAGAATCATAGAATTTACAGTGCAGAAAGAGGCCATTCGGCCCATCGAGTCTGCACCGGCTCTTAGAAAGAGCACCCTACCCAAGCCCACACCTCCACCCTATCCCCATTACCCAGTAACCCCTCCCAACACTAAGGGCAATTTTGGACACCAAGGACAATTTAGCATGGCCAATCCACCTAACCCGCACATCTTTGGTGGAAATCGGAGCACCCGGAGGAAACCCACGCACACACGGGGAGAACTTGCAAACTCCGCACAGACAGTGACCCAGGCCGGGAATCGAACCTGGGATCCTGGAGCTGTGAAGCAATTGTGCTACCCACAATGCTACCGTGCTGCCCTTATCTTGTGACCTGATATGTTATGAGGTACCTTGTTGAACACTGTCTAGAAATCCAAATACAACTCATCTATTGGTTCTCCTCTATCCACTTTAGTTGCGACATCCTCGAAGAATTCTGCTAAATTAGTCAGACATTATTTCCTTTGTATGAAGCCATGCTGACTCTGCTTGATTTTATTATGATTTTCCAAAAGTGTTGGTATTGCTTCATTACTAATTGAGTTCAACATTTTTACAATAATAAATGTTATTATGATTGGTCTATAGTTTCCAGCTTTTTCCCCTCACTTCCTTTTTGACTAGCGGTGCGACATTGGCAGTTTCCCATACCTCCAGTAACTTCACCAGAATCCAAGGATTTTTGGAACATTACAATTAACGCGTCCACTTTCTCTGTAGTTATTTCTTTTAGGATCTAGGATGCAAGCAATCAGGTCCAGGGGATTTATCTGCCTTTAGCCCCATTAGTTTGTCCAAGACTGCTTCTCTAGTGGTGGGATTTAATTCCTGCCTTGTATTCTTTTGTATTAGTGGGATATTCAAATATCTTCCACAGTAAAGACTGATGTAAAATATCTCTTTAGATCCTCTGCTAATTCCTTGTTTCCTACAACTAGCTCCCAAGATGTATTTTCTAAGGGGCCTGTGTGGAGTTGAGGTTACAATCAGATGAGCCGTCAACTTATTGAATGGTGGAGCAGGCTCGAGGGGCCGAGTGGCCTACTCCTGCTCCTAATTTCTATGTTATCAAATGCTTTATAATAGATTGTAGCATTTTCCCTCCGACTGATGTCAGGCTAATGGGTCTGTGGTTCCCCATTTTCTCTCTCCCTCCTTAAATAGTGGGGTTACATTTACCACCTTCCAATCTGCAGGAATCATTCCAGAATCATTAGGCCTCACGGTAGCATGGTGGTTAGCATCAATGCTTCACAGCTCCAGGGTCCCAGGTTCGATTCCCGGCTGGGTCACTGTCTGTGTGGAGTCTGCACGTCCTCCCCGTGTGTGCGTGGGTATCCTCCGGGTGCTCCGGTTTCCTCCCACAGTCCAAAGATGTGCGGGTTAGGTGGATTGGCCATGCTAAATTGCCCGTAGTGTAAGGTTAATGGGGGGATTGTTGGGTTACGGGTATACGGGTTACGTGGGTTTAAGTGGGGTGATCATTGCTCGGCACAACATCGAGGGCCGAAGGGCCTGTTCTGTGCTGTACTGTTCTATGTTCTAATCTATAGAATTTTGAAAGATGATCGCCAATGTATCCACTATCTCTACAACCACCTCTTTCAACACTCTGGAATGTAGAGCATCAGCTTTTGGAAATATAATAATAATAATCGCTTATTGTCACAAGTCGGCTTCAATGAAGTTACTGTGAGAAGTCCCACGTCGCCACATTCGGGCGGCTGCTCGGGGAGGCTGGTACGGGAATAGAGCCTGCGCTGCTGCTATTGCATTTCAAGCCAGCTGTTTAGCCCACTGTGCTAAACAAGCCCCAGTTTATTAACTTTCAACAACATTAATTTCTCCAGGACTACTTTTTCACTGATACTAATCTCGGTCAGTTTCTAGTGGTCACTCGTCCCTTGGTTCCCTCGTGTTTGTGGGACAATTTCTGTATCTTCCTCCGTGAAGACAGACACACATTGTTTAGTTTCTCTGCCATTTCCTTATTCCCCATTATAAACTCTCCTGTCTCTGCCTGGAATGGACCCACATTGGTCTTTGCTAATCATTTCCTTTCCACATTCCTATAGAAGCTTTTCCAGTCAGTTTTTATGTTGCCCATTTGCTCTCATATTCCATTTTCTCTTTATCAGTCTCTTGGTCCTTCTTTGCTGAATTCTAAAAAATGTTCCCAATCCTCAGGCTAATAGTTTGGCCACTTTATGAGGCTCTTCCTTTGATCTAATGGAATCTTTAGCTTTTCTTGTAGCCACAGTTGCATCATCTTTCCTGTTGGATTATTGTTGCTCAAAATAATCTTTATTTTATATAAATACATAACAATTCCTAAACAGCTAGTGATTGCCTGTCTATCATCATACCTTTTATTCTAATTTACCAATCCACACAGACAACTTGCTCCTCATACCTCAACAGTTTCCTTCTGTCAGAAACACCCAGATATTTTTAAAAACCATGTAACCACCAGAGCCCATCTTCATGGCAACGTGGCATGCATTGGGGTACTCCAAACAGAAATGGGAAAGAAACGAGTTCTAACTTCCAAACACCCTTTCATGCTTTGATCCTTGTGAAATTTGAAACCAAGTAATTGCAACAAAGCTCAAAGAGCATCAGCCTACTGGAGGCAAATTGTGAGACCAGCAGTCCAGCAAAAAGAAACCATCCGACCATCCCCATTGGCCAACTGATAGAATCAATGAAATATAATCCTGAATGGATTTGAGAACAGAAACAATAACAGCAGAATCCAACCCCTGTAATCACTTGTGAAATTGTTGGTGTCTCAGCAGGCGCCATGAATCATAAAATCCTGTCCCACACAGAGCAGGTGAATGGCCTCTCCCCAGTGTGAACTCGCTGATGTCTCAGCAGGTTGGATGACTGTCTGAATCCCTTCCCACACACAGAGCAGGTGAATGGCTTCTCCCTGGTGTGAACTCGCTGGTGTGACTTCAGTTTGGATAACACAGTGAATCCCTTCGCACACTGAGAGCAGGTGAATGGCCTCTCCCCAGTGTGAAGTCGCTGATGTTTCTTCCGGTTAAATGAATCACTGAATGCCTTCCCACACTGAAAGCAGGAGAATGGTCTCTCTCCAGTGTGGACTCTCTGATGTTTCCGTAGGGTGGATGAATCACTGAATCCTTCCCCACACTGAGAGCAGGTGAACGGCCTCTCCCCAGTGTGAACTCGCTGGTGACTCTGAAGGTGGGATAACCGAGTGAATCCCTTCCCACACTGAGAGCAGATGAATGGCTTCTTCCGAGGGCAAATTTTCTGGTGTAACTGCAGGTGGGATAACTGAGTGAATTCCTTCCCACACTGACGGCAGGTTAAATGCCTCTCCCCACTGTTAACTCGCTGGTGTGATTGCAGGTGCGATAACTGAGAGAATCCCTTCCCACACTGAGAGCAGTTGAATGGCCTCTCGCCAGTGTGAATTCTCTCATGTGTTCGCAGAGTGTATGACTGAATGAATCTCTTCCCACACTGAAAGCAGGTGAATGGCTTCTCCCCAGTGTGAACTCGCTGATGTCTCTGCAGGGTTGATGAATGTCTGAATCCCTTCCCACACTGAGAGCAGGTGAATGGCTTCTCCCCAGTGTGAACTCGCTGATGTCTCTGCAGGGTGCATGCACGACTGAATCCCTTCCCACACACAGAGCAGGTGAATGGACTCTCCCCAGTGTGAATGCGTTGATGAATCTCCAACAGAGAAGGGGCTCTGTATCCCTTCCCGCAGTCCCCACATTTCCACGGTTTCTCCATGCTTTGGGTCTCCTCGTGTCTGCCCAGGTCGGACAATCACACTGTTGAAGTCTTATTCACTGTGTAACTGGTTCAAGCTCTTTCCACAGTCAGTGCTCTGGAACACTCTCACTCGGGTGTGTGTGTGTCTCGGTGCTTTTCCAGTCACACTGATGTTTAAAATTTTTTGAAGCTAACAGATCGGACAAACATTTCTCCTTCTAGATTCAAAGGCCAATAATATTCAGGCCCCAACGAATCCAGTGAATCTGACAGATCTCAGACGTGATTTTTGAGATTTCTGTCTGTAATTCCTCCTCTTCTATTATCCTGGAAAAGGAATCATCACTGTCAGTACAGAATCATAGAAGTTACATAAGAACATAATGAAAAAATGAAAATCGTTTATTGTCACGAGTAGGCTTCAATGAAGTTACTGTGAAAAGTCCCTAGTCGCCACATTCCGGCGCCTGTCCGGGGAGGCTGGTACGGGAATCGAACCGTGCTGCTGGCCTGCTTTAAAAGCCAGCGATTTAGCCCAGTGAGCTAAACCAGCCCCTATAGAGCGTTCACACCGGGGAGAGGCCATTCATCTGCTCTGTGTGTGATAAGGGATTTGCTCAATTATCCAGCCTGCTGAACCACAATGTCACTCACACCAAGAACGGGCCCTTTAAATGCTCTGACTGCAGGAAGGGTTTCAAAAGTTCCCAGTTACTGATGTCCCACCAGCGCATTCACTCTGAGGAGAGACCGTTCAGCTGCTCTCACTGCACAAAGAGCTTTAGAACCTCATCCAACCTGATCAAACACGAGCGACGTCACACCTAACAATCCCACCCTGGTCATTCTCTCTTCCAATCTCTTCCATTGGGCAAAAGATACAAAAGTCTGAGAACACGAACTTATAGATTCAAAAACAGCTTCTTCCCTACTGTTACCAGACACCTGAATGACTCTATGAACTGAACTCTCCATGAATCTTAACCACTATGCAGCACTACACTCCGAATGCTTCACCCAATGTCTATGTATTTAAATTGTGTATTTATCTTATGATCTATGTTTTTCATGTATGGAATGAGCTGGCTGCACTGTACGGAGAACAATACTTTTCACGATACCTCGGAACATGTGACAATAAATCTAATTACAGTACTATGTTACAAAACTAGAAATAATATTAAATGTAATTTAGTACAGAACTACAAACAATATATCTAATCTATATCATGTAAGGACATAAGACATATCTCTGTCCTATATTAACTTACTGTTCCCTTAAATGTCGGCCATCTCTTGCGAAAACTAGGCCTTAAATTGTGAACATTAGGAAAGAGACCACCCTTTTAGCCAGACAAATAAATGTGTCAAGCTGAGGGAGCAAAGGATGTCAATGTCTTTAAGAGAGAGACCTGGATTCACTTCCTTTCCCTTCAGTTGCTGCAAGTGACCAATTGAAGGTCAGAACGAGAAAAGAAATGGAAACGGGGGGGGGGGGGGGGGGGAGTGTTTTACTCACAGATGTTGGAGACAGGAGGACGTTTTAGTCCAACTTCCGTTTTATGTCGTCACAATGGACCCCTGCCTGAATCAACCAATAGAAATCAGCTTCTCAGAGGTGACGTCTCCTGGTTCCAGTGCGCAGGTTCGGCGCCGCTCATTCTTCCTCCTCACCCGACACCACCTCCAGACAAGGTTTCCAGGCAACCGGCTGACAGCTCCGGCCAGAGCGAGAAGCCGCTCAGTGATCTCCCGCCCGCCAGCGACCCGGTACTGCTCATGTCCAAGGGAGAAGGGAAGCTGCGCATGTGCAGGAGAGAGCCCGCCCCCGGACCTGCCAGCGGACGTATTGACCAATGGAAACATTTGGGGGACCGGAAGAACTCTGGGAGTTCAGCCAATCAGACGGCAAGTTTTGTGTGACTGAAGATTGAGCTTCACACAGACAAAGTCCCTCCTGTCTCCACCATCTGGGAGTAAAACACTTTCTTTTCTCCCCCTTTCCATTTCTTTTCTCATTTTGACCTTCAATTGGTTACTTGCAGCAACTGAAGGGAAAGGAAGTGAATCCAGGGAGGGTGCAGACTCTGGAAATCTTGGCCCAGGTCTCTCTCAAAGACATTGACATCCTTTGCTCCCTCAGCTTGACACATTTATTTGTCTGACTAAAAGGATGGTCTCTTTCTTCATGTTCACAGTTAAAGGACTGGTTTCCCTAGTCAATCAGATCCCACACTGCCTGATTTCCAATCCAATCTATTTAAAGGTCCCAGAAGCCTGGCTCCAACCTTAAATGTTGTTCTGTTGCTGTCAGTAACATTGTTTTGGAACTCACTCGCACCACCACATAGGCAGCCATCAACATGCATGCATCATAAAGATGCCTGAGAGTTTCCTGCCATGGTACCAATAAAACACGGCAGCTTCTGCCTTCAGGTGGAGACAACCCGACTTGTACAAAACGGATCGAACTGAGAAGCACCATACACTCGGAAACATTGTTCAAAACATAGACACACTTATTTAACTTCCAAAGACTTCCATTTACATCTGGCTCATTTTTAGGACGTTGCAGAAACCCTGCCCTCGGGAAGTGATTCCCCAGCACAACTGCAGCTTTTATGTTTCTTGACTTACATTCCCAAGAAAATGTTGTGAAAAGGACCAAAGAAATGTCAAATTGACCTTTCCCACTGTGGGTGGGTCCACTCTGACCTCTTGTCTCCTAAGGGTTTTTCAAATCCCTCAGCCACTAACTTCGCCTTGGACTTGTAAGTTCCATCCGGTTGGGCCTTTTCTGTGCAGATCCATTGATGTGATGATGCTGGCTGAGCCCCATCAGGGACCTCTGAACTCACGCCAAACTCTCTTCTACTGCCAAACTCTTTCTGTTTAGCCTCCCGTACGGCTTTATCTCCTCATTTGTCGGCAGCAACAAAACCCTCACAGTCACGGGGACTTCAGCATCGCCTCAAACATATCCTTGGTATAAAACTGACAATTCCCTGTGTGAAATGGTCCAGTTATTGAAATTGCATCGAATAGAGATCAAAGAAACAGACCAGAAATGGATCGCTGAGGTTCTTTGGAGGTCCCAGTGGTCAGTCAGACTGAATTAAACACAGGTGGTATAAAACAAATAATACACTGTCCACGGGGACTTTCCTTTAATCAGAGCCGTCAGTGGATCTTGTTCCTAACACCAGGTTGTTGTGGGACAAATGTCACTTGGAGTCCAGAGTTGGCGAAAGTTTGGGATTCTTTATTACAAGCATGCAGGTGAATGCTTCAGCAAACTGAAGCATCTGAAGGAGTAGTTATAATAACATACATTTATACACAGTACAGTTATAGCTGGCCAGGCTGTTTTGTCGGCAAGTTAGTGGCAAAGTACAGGACGTAAAGGAAACAACTTGAAAACAGCTCACACTTATTGGCTATAGTGACTTCATCTCTCACAAAACACATCTTGGAAAATACCCTGTAAAAAGAATCAAAGTAGAATGAAACTCAATAGACAGCACAAAAACAGGTCATTGTACCCAGTGTCAGTGTATATATTCCCCATGAGCCTATCGCTTCTCTCTGTCAGCAGGTCTTTCTATTCCTTTCTCTCTTGTGTCTGCAACTTGCTAAGTGCATTCATGCTGTTTTCCTCAACCAGTCCCTGTGGCAGGAAGTTCCACACCTTCTGGATAAAGACATTGAATCTAACCAGTACTATCTTGTGTGGCCAAAGAGCAATGCTGCCTCTTTTCTCAATTTCCTGCAGAGGCTGAATCATTGTTGATGAAAAAGCGTTGAGCCGGGCAGCATGTGGTGATCCAACCACTGTATATATGTGTGTTTGCAGTAGGGGGATGTATGGCTGTACCTGTATTACAGGTTTCTCCGGTAAGCCCCTGCCGGCTAGCTCCGCCCATAGGGAGTTGTATAAATATTCGTAAGCTTCACTGAGATGCCATTCTACAGCTGCCGCCGGAGGAATGACATCTCACTGTAATAACGCCTCTTTTGTACTTCACTCGAGTCTTTGAGTACAATTGTTAGAGCCACAATTTATTACAGTGAGATTTTCCTTACACCATAGACATCAGGATTAAACCTGACCGCCTGCAGCTGGATCCGCAGTCGCCACACGCCAGGAGAGACTTTGTTCACTGGCTTGCAGTTTTCGAGGCCGACATCTCTTCAGTGGACCCTCCAACTTCAGAGGCTCAGAAATGACAGCTTCTTTAGTCAAGACTCAGCTCCAGCGTGTTTCCGCTAATTCGAGATGCGCCTGACTACGCCCGGGCCATGGAACTGCTCAAGAGACATCTACTCTCTACTCGCGTCCAACAGCCGTGTGAGTCAATTGAGGACTTTTGGAGGGCCCTTATACCTCTAATACGAGACTGCGACTGCCAGGCCCTCACAGCCACAGAACATTCCGACCTACTCATGCGGGATGCCTTTGTTACGGGTCTTGCATCGGACCCCATCCGGCAACGTCTGCTGGAAGGGGCCGCTCTCGATCTCGCGGCTACAAAGACTCTGGCGCTATCAATGACGGCTGCCTCCCTTGGTGCGCGATCCTACCCCGCTAGCCACTCGGCCCACCCCTCCTACCCCTCGTGGACCCCGCAACTGGCTCCCTTGGCCCACCCGTCCTACCCCTCGTGGACCCCGCAACCGCCCCACCCCCAGCAGCTGCCCCCGCACAGTACACCTGCGCTGCTCGCCGCACCACGCACCCTGGGGGTCCCCGCTGCTACTTCTGTGGTCAGCAGAAGCATCCCCGCCAGCGCTGCCCAGCCCGCACCTCGACCTGCAAAGCTTGTGGCAAGAAAGGCCACTTTGCAGCGGTGTGCCAGTCCTGGACGGTTGCCGCTATCGCGCCCGAATTCCCCCCCTCGCCTCAGCCGTGTTGGAGAGGCCTGCAAATCTCCATGCAGACTGCCAGACAGAAATATGTCTATATTACTGAACTCAAAATGTGTGGAACATACAGACTGGATTCACTTCCTTTCTCTTCAGTTGCTGCAAGTCACCAAAGTCCCCTCAGAATGAGAAAAGAAACGGAAAGTATAAGTAGACTTGGAGAGGCTGGTGCATCTTGTGGGGCATTCCAGAATGAGAGGCAATAGTCTTACGATAAGCGGTAACAAATTTAAAACAGTTTTAATTTTAAAATAAATTTAGTGTATCCAATTATTTTTTTGCCAATTAAGGGGCAATTTAGTGTGACCAATCCACCTACTCTACACATCTTTGGGTTGTGGGGTGGAAACCTACACACACGGGGAGAAAGTGCAAATTCCACACAGTGACACGGGACTGGGATCGAACCCAGGTCCTCAGCGCTGTAGACAGCAGTGCTAACCACTGGGTCACAGTGCTGCCCAATTCAGAACAGAGTTGAGGAGGAGCTGCTTCTTCAAAGGGCTGTGAATCTGTGGAATTAACTACCCCAGAGTTTGGTGAAGCTGGGACAGTGAGTAAATTTAGGGAGGAATTAGACAGATTTTTAATCGGGTTGAAGGGTTATGGAGAACTCTCAGGACAGTGTAGTTGAGGCCAGGATGAGATCAGCCATGATTGAATGTCAGAGTAGAGTCGATGGGTCGAATGGTCGAATTCTGCTCCTATATCTTATGACCTTCTGAAAGGGGGAGACATTGATTTGCTCCCAGATGTTGCCCAGAGGAGGAAGTTTTAGTCTGAAACTCATTGTCCAACCTCCACATTGTGACATCACAAAGCAGCTAGTCCTCTAAATCAACCAATAGTAATCAATCCCTTCCACAGTGACGTCACTGCATTTGAGCGCACCCGCCCCGCGCGCGAATACGGAGCCCCGTCCCCGTAAATTTTTCCCCCTCCCCGACGCATCCACGAGACAAGGTTTCCTGGCAACCGGCTGACAGTTCCGGCTATCGAGGATTCCCTCCCTCGACCCGGGACTGCGCATGTCTCAGGGAGAGGGGACTCTGCGCATGTGCAGAAGGAGCTCACCTCCGGTGACACTGCTGAGTTGTGACCAATTGGAAGTAGGAGAACCGGAAGGAATCTTCCCTCCGCCAATCAGAGCTCCCCCATTGTCTCAATGCGGAAGCTGGAGATGGAGGTTTGTGCCGAGTAAAGCTGTTGTTCCTCCAACCCTGAATCAGCTTGAGCTGCACACAGACTAAACCCGTCCTCCTGTCTCCAACATCTGTGAGTTAAACACTTTCTTTTCTCCCTTTTTACATTTCTTTTCTGATTCTCACCTTCAATTGATGACTTGCAGCAACTGAAGGGAAAGGAAGTGAATCCAGGGAGGGAGCAGTAAAGGCTGGCCCAGATCTCACTCTCTTAAAGACATTGACATCCTTTGCTCCCTCAGCTTGACACATTTATTTGTCTGGCTAAAATGGTCTCTTTCCTAATGTTCACAATTAAAGGGCTGGTTTCTCCAGGAGATGGCTGACATTTAAGGGGTCAGTAAACAAGCCAAATCCAACCCAGCCAATTACTTCCCCGTCGAAATACTCTCTATCATCAGCATAGTGATGGAAGGAGTCATCAAAGGTCCAATTAAGTGGCACTTATTCTGCAATAGCCTGCTCCCGGATGCTCAGTTTGGATTTCACCAGAGTCACTCAGCTCCTGACCTCATTACAACCTTGGACGAAAGAGCTGAATGCCAGAAGGGAGGTAAGAGTGACTCCCCTTGACATCAAGGCAGCATTTGACAGAGTATGGAATTAAGGAACCCCAGCTAAACTGGAGTCAGTGGGAATTAGGGGATAACTCTACGCTGGTTGGAGTCATACCTGGCACAAAGGAAGATGGTTGTGGTGATTGGAGGTCAATTATCTCAGCTGCAGGACATCACTGCAGGAGATCCTCAGGGCAGTATCCTAGGACCAACCATCTTCAGCTGCTTCATCAATGATCTCCCTTCCATCATCAGGTGAGAAGTGATGTTTGCAGACATCTGCAAACATGTTCAGCACCATTCTCAACTTCTCAGATAATGAAGCAGTCCATGTCCAAATTCAGTAAGACCTGGACAATATCCAGACTTGGGCTGATAAGTGGCAAGTTACATTCGTGCTACACAAGTGCCAGGCAATGACCATCTCCGACAAGAGAGGATCTAACCACCACCCCTTGACATTCAGTGGCATTCCCATCGCTGAAACCCGCACAATCAACTTCGTGGGGGTTACCATTGATCAGAAACTGAACAGGACTGGCCATATTAATACTGTAGCTACCAGGACAGATCAAGGGCTAGGAATCCTACGGCAAGTAACACACCACCTGATGCCCCAAAGCCTGTCCACCAGACATCTACAAGCACAAGTCAGGAGTGTAATGGAATACGCTCCACTTTGCTGGATGAGTGCAGCTCCAACAACACGCAAGAAGCTTGGCTGTATCCAGGTCAAAGCAGCCTGATTGATTGCACCCCCTTCCACAAACATTCAAACCTTCCACCACCGACAAACAGTAGCAGCCGTGTATACCATCTCCAAGATACACTGCAGTAACTCATAAATGTTCCTCAGACAGCACCTTCCATACCCACAACCACTACCATCTAGAAGGACAAGAGCAGCAGATACCTGGGAACCTCACCACTTGGAGGTTCGCTTCCAAGTTACACACCACCCTGACTTGGAAATATATTGCCGTTCCTTCACTGTCCCTGGGGCAACCTCCTGGAATTCCCTCCCTAACAGCACAGGGGATGTAGGGCAGCATGGTGGAGCAGTGGTTAGCGCTGCTGCCTCACGGCGCCGAGGTCCCAGGCTCAATCCCGGCTCTGGGTCACTGTCCGTGTGGAGCTTGCACATTCTCCCTGTGTTTGCGTGGGTTTCGCTCTCAAACCCAAAGATGTGCAGGGTAGGTGGATTGGCCATGCTAAATTGCCCCTTAATTGGAAAAAATGAATTGGGTCCTTTACATTTATAAAAACATTTTAAAAAAGCACAGGGGATGTACCTACACCTCAAGGATTGCAGCGTTTTAAGAAGGCAACTCACCACTACTTTGGAAGGGTAACTGGGGATGGGCAATAAATGCTGGCCTAACCAGCATTGTCCACATCCCGTAAATTAATTTTTAAAAATTTAATATCGGACAGAGACATGTCTAGTGTTGTTATATGGTATGAATTATATATTATTGATGGTTCTGTAATAAAATACATGTATTATTAGTTCTAGTTTTGTTATATAGTACTGTACCCACATTATATATTTCCAGTCATACAGTCATTGCAGCACTGACAGAATCCATTTGGTATCTCAAGTCAATTGGGGTCTCACGGTAGCATGGTGGTTAGCATCAATGCTTCACAGCTCCAGGGTCCCAGGTTCGAATCCCGGCTGGGTCACTGTCTGTGTGGAGTCTGCACGTCCTCCCCGTGTGTGCGTGGGTTTCCTCCGGGTGCTCCGGTTTCCTCCCACAGTCCAAAGATGTGCGGGTTAGGTGGATTGGCCATACTAAATTGCCCGTAGTGTAAGGTTAATGGGGGGATTGTTGGGTTACGGGTATACGGGTTACGTGGGTTTAAGTAGGGTGATCATTGCTCGGCACAACATCGAGGGCCGAAGGGCCTGTTCTGTGCTGTACTGTTCTATGTCTTCTATGTCTATGTCTATGCTGACTCTCTGCACAGTAATCCAGTCAGTCCCATTCCCCCTCGATATCCCTGTTCCCTGCAAGTTTATTTTCTTCAAGTGACCATCCTATTTTATTTTAAATTATTGATTATCTGGACTTCCACAACCCTTGTGGGCAGTGAGTTCCCTGTCATGTCCACTCCATGACTAAATAAAATTCTTCCACAGATTTCCCCATCTCTAATCAGTAAATGTCCTTATATGGAGATTCTCTCCTCTTGTACAGGTTTTAGTGAGTTTAGATTTGTTGATCAGCACCTTCAGGAAAATTGGGAGGGAAAGTAAGTGAATACAGTCTGTATATTACACACATTTTTCATCCAGTAATCTCGACATATATCTGTCTGTCAGCCTGCATGAAGATTTTCAGGTCTCTGTGTCCAGGACAGGAAGCAGTGAGCAGGGATCTGTCAATCAGCCTGAATCAGCACCTTCAGGAGAATTGGGACGGTGAATATTAGATACAGCAGAGTGAGAATGGAGGGAGAGTCTGTGGGATTGAGATTTAGAGCATTTTAGGGAAAGAGAGAGAGGAAAGAATGTTCGATAGAAACTAGAATTGTCTGTTCTGTGTTTCTATCCTGTACTGACAATGATTACTATTGTAAAATCTGTTTGCAGGAAGTTCGAACGAGAGGAGTTTGAGGCCTATATCTCAAACTAAATATCACGTCAAGAACTGACTGAGTCATTCAATTCTTGGGATCATCGGCCTTTGAATCTAGAAGGAGAAAAGTTTGTCTATTCTGTCTGCTTCAAGAGATTTTAAACATCAGTGTGTCTGGAATAGCACTGAGACACACACACCCGTGTGAGACTGTTACACAGCACTGACTGTGGAAAGAGCTATAACCAGTGACACAGCCTGAAAAAATACTACACCATTCAGAGCAGGGAGAGACTGTATAGGTGTTCTGTGTGTGGACGAGGCTTCAACTGACTGTTCAACGCGGTGATACACAAAATCACCCGGACCATGGAGAAACCATGGAAATGTGAGGATTGTGGGAAGGGATTCACATTCCCATGCCTGCTGGAAACGCATCAACGCAGTCACACTGGAGAGAGGCCTTTTACCTGCTCTCAGTGTGAAAAGGGATTCACTGACATAGGCAGCCTGCGGAGACACGAACGTGTTCACACTGGGGAGAGGCCTTTCACCTGCTCTGACTGTGGGAAAGGATTCACTCAGTTATCCAGCCTGCAGGGTCACCAGCGACTTCACACCGGAGAGAGGCCATTCATCTGCTCTGACTGTGGGAAGGGATTCACTCGGTTATCCAAACTGCAGAGCCACCAGAGAGTTCACACTGGGGAGAGGCCTTTCACCTGCTCTCAGTGTGAAAAGGGATTCACTGACATTGGCAACCTGCGGAGACACGAACGAGTTCACACTGGGGAGAGGCCGTTCATCTGCTCTGACTGTGGGAAGGGATTCACTCAGTTATCCAGCCTGCAGGGACACCAGCAAGTTCACACTGGGGAGAGGCCGTTCACCTGCTCTGACTGTGGGAAGGGATTCACTCGGTTATCCAAACTGCAGAGCCACCAGAGAGTTCACACTGGGGAGAGGCCTTTCACCTGCTCTCAGTGTGAAAAGGGATTCACTGACATTGGCAACTTGCGGAGACACGAACGAGTTCACACTGGGGAGAGGCCGTTCACCTGCTCTGACTGTGGGAAGGGATTCACTCGGTTATCCAAACTGCAGAGCCACCAGAGAGTTCACACCGGAGAATGGCCATTCGCCTGCTCTCAGTGTGAAAAAGGATTCAGTGAGATTGGCAGCCTGCGGAGACACGAACGAGTTCACACTGGGGAGAGGCCTTTCACCTGCTCTGACTGTGGGAAGGGATTCACTCAGTTATCCAGCCTGCAGGGACACCAGCAAGTTCACACTGGGGAGAGGCCTTTCACCTGCTCTGATTGTGGGAAGGGATTCACTCAGTTATCCAGCCTGCAGGGACACCAGCAAGTTCACACTGGGGAGAGGCCGTTCACCTGCTCTGACTGTGGGAAGGGATTCACTCGGTTATCCAAACTGCAGAGCCACCAGAGAGTTCACACTGGAGAGAGGCCTTTCACCTGCTCTCAGTGTGAAAAGGGATTCAGTGAGATTGGCAACCTGCGGAAACACGAACGAGTTCACACTGGGAAGAGGCCTTTCACCTGCTCTCAGTGTGAAAAGGGATTCACTGACATTGGCAACCTGCGGAGACACGAACGAGTTCACACTGGGGAGAGGCCGTTCATCTGCTCTGACTGTGGGAAGGGATTCACTCAGTTATCCAGCCTGCAGGGACACCAGCAAGTTCACACTGGGGAGAGGCCGTTCACCTGCTCTGACTGTGGGAAGGGATTCACTTGGTTATCCAAACTGCAGAGACACCAGCAAGTTCACACTGGAGAGAGGCCTTTCACCTGCTCTCAGTGTGAAAAGGGATTCACTGACATTGGCAACCTGCGGAGACACGAACGAGTTCACACTGGGGAGAGGCCATTCAGCTGCACTGTGTGTGATAAGAGATTCACTCAGCTACACCACCTGCAGACACACCAGCGAGTTCACACCGGGGAGAACCATTGATCTGCACTGTGTGTGATATGGGATTCACTGAATTATCCAGCCTGCGGAAACACAATGTCACTCACACCGCGAGCAGGCCCTTTAAATGCTCTGACTGCAGGAGGGGTTTCAAAAGCTCTCAGCTACTAATGTCCCACCAGCGCATTCACTCTGAGGAGAGACCGTTCAGCTGCTCTCACTGCACAAAGAGCTTTAGAACCTCATCCAACCTGATGAAACACGAGCGAGGTCACACCGGGGAGAGCCCATTCACCTCTCCAACTGGGAAAAGATTTACTCGATCATCACTTGCTGAGCCACAATGTCACTCACACCAATGAGAGACACTTTAAATGCTCTGACAGTGGGTGTGGGTTTAAAAGCTCTCAGGTAATGATGTCCCACCAGTGCATTCACACTGAGGAGAAACTGTTCAATTGCTCTCACTGCACAAAGACTTTTCAAACATCATCCACACTGTGGAGACACCAGCGAATTCACACTTGATTCACCTGCTCTGATTGTGTGAGGAGATTCCGTGTTTCATCTTGTAATTGAAAATTAGGAAAGATGTGTCATTTGAAACATGGAAGTCTGGCAATATCTGGTCTGAGAGAAACATGAGAGGATACAGGGAAAGATCCCATGAATGGTTAACAGCAGCTGCAAAGAGCATGATTATAAAATGCAGATTCCTTCTCCCAAGCAGGCTTAGCAAACAAACAGGATTTTTGTATGTAGCTAAAAACAATGGCTCACACCTTCATTGAAATTAACCATCTTAGTAAGCATCTGGAAAAGCATGGATGAGGGTTTCAGTTGAGTTAGGTGATAAATGTAAACCTTTCAAGTTATAACCAAGTAGATTTTTAGCATTACGCTAAAAGCAATGATTCACACCTTCATTGAAGTAAAATCAGCAGATAGAAAAGAATGACTAGGGAGACAAATATATCGATGTGAAGCTCTGCTGACATCAGGTCAATTAAAAAAACTGGAGACAACCTGTCTACAAGAACACAAACTAGACCCAAATCAAAGTCAAAATTATGTGCTGGGGACACAATTCGATAATAAAACTATAGAAATGACAGGAACCAAAATTCACACCCCTCTTGATATTCAAAGCATTTTGAACATCACGAAGGACACAATGTAATCAGATCTGTGGGCTGAGGCCGTGCCCAAAATGAATACTAAGTCATGTTGGAAAAATTCAGATTAGACCTCCGGTTGCAGCGATGCGGAGCTAAGCCGCACGTTCGGTAGCTCCCGCTATTTTTGGACTTTCGGGCTCTTTTAAGGGCCCGCAACGGCACTGATTCGGCTTTTCCCCGGGTGGGAACGCAGCCACTGTGCTCAGCGGCCGGTGGATGGGCTGGACTAGAGTGGAGCGACCAGAAAATCAACTTTGCAGCAGAAGAAGGTGCGAGGCAGAAAGGACAAGATGGCGGCGGGTGGGGAACCGGCAGCGTGGCAGCAGTGGGTGAGGGAGCAGCAGGAGCTGCTGCTGCGCTCCTTCCTGGAACTAAAGGCTGAGATCCTGGAGCCGTTGAGGGCATCGCTGGACAGGCTCGGGGCGACTCAGACGGCTCAGGCTGCGGAGATTCGGGAGCTGCAGCAGAAGGCTTCGGAGAACGAGGACGAACTCATGGGCCTGGCGGTGAAGGTGGAGTCGCACGAGGTGCTTCAAAAAAAATGGTTGGCAAGGATGGAGGAGATAGAGAACCGCTCCCGCTGGATGAATCTGCGGATTTTGGGCCTCCCGGAGGGGCTGGAAGGTTCGGATTTGGGGGCCTACGTGGTCCTGATACTAAACTCGCTGATGGGTGCGGGGTCGTTCCGGGGACCCCTGGAGCTGGAGGGTGCCCATCGGGTGCTGCTGCGGAAGTCCAGGCCGAACGAGCCGCCCAGGGCGGTGCTGGTCCGCTTTCAACACTTGGTCGACCGTGAATGTGTGCTTCGTTGGGCGAAGAGGGAGAGGAGCAGCAAGTGGGAGAATACGGAGATCAGGATCTACCAGGACTGGAGTGCAGAGGTGGCAAAGAAAAGAGCTGGGTTTAACCGGGCGAAGGTAGTGCTCCACAAGAAGGGGGTCAAGTTTGGCCTGTTGCAGCCGGCACGCCTGTGGGTCACCTATAAAGACCGCCAACTTTACTTTGACTCCCCGGAGGAGGTCTGGACATTTGTCCAGGCAGAGAAGCTGGACTTGAACTGGGGGCTGGGGAACATTGTACACAGCCCGGAGGCTTTGTCCTCCTTGATATCCTTTCGCTTTTTTCTTTTTGGTTCTATTGGACGATGTTTTTTTTGCTGTTCTGTTTTTTCTTGTCTGCTTTTCAGGACTGTTATCTGTTTACTTGGGTGTTTTATCATATCATGTTGGGACTTTTATTATTTCACTGGTTGCGGGTTTGGGTGGGGCTCGCGGCCCTGTTGGGTCATGTGCCTGTCTTCCCGCGTTTTGGGTCGGGGGCGGGGCTTGGGATGGGGGCGCGGGCTTTTCTCCTGCGCTGGAGACGCAGGGGGCAGGGTCGGCATTGGGGGAATGGGTGTGTGTCACTGGGGAGAGTAATTGGGTTGGCGGGAATAGCCGGGGTCAGCAGGAGTCAGCTGACTTACGGAAGTACAATGACTGGGGTTACGCAGCTAGGGGGTCCCTAGCTTTGGGGGGGGGGGGGGCGGTGGGGAGGTGATGGGATGGAAGAGGGAGGGGATACCGGGTTGCTGCTGGAATGGCCAAGAAGGAGCTGGAGTGTGTAGAGGGGGTCGGGATGGGGGTCTGTCGCCCTGGGAAACGGGCTGAGTGGGGGGGGCGGGCACGTGGCGGATTACGGAAGGGTGATCGCTAGTCGACGGGGGAGGGGGGCAGGTGGCCCTCCGATCCGGCTGATCACCTGGAATGTGAGGGGACTGAATGGGCCGGTTAAACGGTCCCGCGTGTTCGTGCATTTGAGGGGGCTGAAGGCGGACGTGGCCATGCTACAGGAGACGCACCTGAAGGTGGCGGATCAGGTCAGGTTGAGGAAGGGGTGGGTGGGCCAAGTGTTTCATTCGGGGCTGGATGCAAAAAACCGGAGGGTGGTGGGGAAGAGGGTGTCGTTTGAGGCGTCGAGTGTGGTGGCAGATAGTGGTGGGAGGTATGTGATGGTGAGTGGCAAGCTGCAAGGGGAGCGGGTGGTGCTGGTCAATGTATACGCCCCAAATTGGGATGATGCAGGTTTCATGTGGCGCATGTTGGGCCGGATTCCAGATTTGGAGGCGGGGGCCTGGTAATGGGGGGGATTTCAACACGGTTTGGATCCGCCACTGGATCGATCCAGTTCCAGGACGGGTAGGAGGCCTGCGGCGGCTAAGGTGTTGAGGGGATTTATGGACCAGATGGGAGGGGTGGATCCATGGAGATTCGCGAGGCCAAGGGCCAGTGAATTTTCATACTTCTCCCATGTGCATAAGGCCTACTCCCGGATCCATTTTTTTCGTTTTGAGTAGGGCGCTGATTGCGGGGGTAGTAGACGCTAAGTACTCTGCGATAGCCATTTCGGACCATGCCCCGCATTGAGTGGACCTCGAGCTGGGGGAGGAGAGGGACCAGCCCCCGTTGTGGTGCTTGGAGGTGGGGCTGCTGGCGGACGAGGATGTGAGGGGGCGGGTTCGAGGATGTATCGAGAGGTATCTAGAGGCCAACGATAATGGGGAGGTCCGAGTGGGGATGGTCTGGGAGGCGCTGAAGGTGGTGGTTCGGGGAGAGTTGATCTCCATTCGGGCCCACAGAGAGAGAGAGGAGCAGAGAGAAAGGGAGGGATTGGTGGGGGAGATGGTGAGGGTGGACAGGGGGTACGCGGAGGCCCCGGAGGAGGGATTGCTGAGGGAGCGGCGCAGCCTTCGTGCTGAGTTCGACTTGTTGACCACCAGAAAGGCGGAGGCTCAATGGAGAAAGGCTCAGGGTGCGGTGTACGAGTATGGGGAGAAGGCGAGTAGGATGCTGGCACACCAGCTCCGTAAGCGGGATGTAGCTAGGGAGATTGGTGCTGTTAAGGATCAGGGAGGAAATGTGGTGCGGAGTGGGGTAGACATTAATGGGGTCTTCAGGACTTTTATGAGAGACTATATCGGTCTGAACCTCCGGCGGAGAAGGGGGGATGGGGCGCTTTTTAGACCGGCTGAGATTCCCGAGGGTGGAGGGTCTGGGGGCGCCAGTTGAGCTTGAGGGGCTGGTCAAAGGGATAGGGAACATGCAGTCGGGGAAGGAGCCGGGGCCGGATGGGTTCCCGGTTGAATTTTACAAGACGTATGCAGACCTGCTGGGCCCCCTGTTGGTTAGGACTTTTAACGAGGCAAGGGAGTGGGGGGTCTTTGCTCCTGACGATGTCTCGGGCGCTGATCTCCTTGATTCTTAAGCGAGACAGGGATCTCCTGCAGTGTGGGTCATACAGGCCGATCTCACTCTTAAATGTAGACGCCAAGTTGTTGGCAAAGATCTTAGCCGCGAGGATAGAGGATTGTGTGCCGCAGGTTATCCACGAGGATCAAACGGGGTTTGTGAAGGGGAGGCAGCTGAACACTAATATACGGAGGGTCTTGAACGTTATAATGATGCCGGCGGTGGAAGGGGAGGCAGAGATAGTGGTGGTGCTAGATGCGGAGAAGGCCTTTGATCGGGTCGAGTGGAGGTACTTGTGGGAGGCGCTGGAAAGGTTCGGGTTTGGGGAGGGGTTTGTCAGTTGGGTGAGGCTGTTGTATGAGGCCCCGATGGCGAGTGTGGCCACGAATAAGAAGAGGTCGGGGTATTTTCGACTACACCGAGGGACGAGGCAGGGGTGTCCCCTGTCCCCCCTACTTTTTGCGCTGGCAATTGAACCCCTGGCTATGGCGCTGAGGGAGTCAGGGGATTGGAGGGGGCTGGTCCGGGGTGGGGAGGAGCACCGAGAGTCGCTCTACACGATCGACCTCTTGTGTGTGGCGAACCCGGTGTGGGGAATGCCGGTGGTGATGGGGATTCTCCGGGAATTTGGGGATTTCTCAGGGTATAAGCTTATCTTTGGGAAAAGCAAGCTGTTTGTGATACACTCGCGGGACCGGGAGTGGGGGGGGGGGGGGGGGGGGGGATTGGGAGGCTCCCACTGAAAAGGACGGAGAGGAGCTTCAGGTACTTGGGGTTTAGGTGGCCAGGAGCTGGGGGGCCTTGCTTAAGCTTAACCTCACAAGGCTGGTGGAGCAAATGGAGGAGGAGTTTAAGAGGTGGGACATGCTGCCGCTGTCTCTGACGGGTAGGGTGCAGTCAGTCAAGATGACGGTGCTCCCGAGGTTTCTGTTCCTGTTCCAGTGCCTTCCCATCCTTATCCCAAAGGCCTTTTTCAGGCGGGTTAACAGGAGCATTACGGGATTTGTGTGGGCGCACGGGACCCCGAGGGTGAGAAGGGTGTTTCTGGAGCGGGGCAGTGATAGGGGGGGCTGGCGCTGCCCAGCCTCTGTGGGTATTATTGGGCTGCCAACGCAGCGATGGTGCGTAAGTGGGTAATGGACGGGGAGGGGGCAGCATGGACGAGGATGGAGATGGCATCCTGTGTGGGCACGAGCCTGGGAGCGCTGGTAACGGCGCCGCTGCCGCTCCCTCCAACAAGGTATACCACGAGCCCGGTGATGGCAGCGACCCTCAAAATTTGGGGGCAATGGAGGCTGCACAGGGGGGAGGTGGGGGCCTCGATGGGGTCCCCGATATGGGGGAACCACCGGTTTGTTCTGGCGAGAATTGATGGCGGGTTCCTGAGTTGGCACAGGGCAGGTGTCAGGAGGCTGGGGGACCTGTTCATATAAATAATAAATCGCTTATTGTCACGAGTAGGCTTCAATGAAGTTACTGTGAAAAGCCCCTAGTCGCCACATTCCGGCGCCTGTCCGGGGAGGCTGGTACGGGAATAGATGGGAAGTTTACGAGCCTGGGTGAGCTGGAAGGGAAGTTTGGGCTCCCCCCGGGGAACACCATTAGGTACATGCAAGTAAGGGCATTTGTCAGGTGGCGGGGTTCCCCCTGCTGCCGCCGCCTGGGGTCTAGGACAGGGTGCTCTCGGGGGTATGGGATGGAGAGGGGAGGATCTCGGAAGCGTACCAGGTGATGCAGGAGGTAGACGAGGCCTCGGTGGAGGAGCTGAAAGGTAAATGGGAGGAGGAGCTGGGTGAGGAGATTGAGGAGGGGAAGTGGGCGGATGCCCTGGAAAGGGTGAACTCCTCCTCTTCATGTGCGAGGCTTAGCCTTATACAGTTTAAGGTGCTGCATAGGACTCATATGACTGGGACAAGGATGAGTCAGTTTTTTGGGAGTGAGGACAGGTGTGTTAGGTGCTCTGGGGCCCAGCAAACCATGTCCACATGTTAGAACATAAGAACTAGGAGCAGGAGTAGGCCATCTGGCCCCTCGAGCCTGCTCCGCCATTCAATGAGATCATGGCTGATCTTTTGTGGACTCAGCTCCACTTTCCGGCCCGAATACCATAACCCTTAATCCCTTTATTCTTCAAAAAACTATCTATCTTTACCTTAAAAACATGTAATGAAGGAGCCTCAACTGCTTCACCGGGGCAAGGAATTCCATAGATTCACAACCCTTTGGGTGAAGAAGTTCCTCCTAAACTCGCTCCTAAATCTACTTCCCCTTATTTTGAGGCTATGTCCCCTAGTTCTGCTTTCACCCGCCAGTGGAAACAACCTGCCCGCATCTATCCTATCTATTCCCTTCATAATTTTAAATGTTTCTATAAGATCCCCCCTCATCCTTCTAAATTCCAATGAGTACAGTCCCAGTCTACTCAACCTCTCCTCATAATCCAACCCCTTCAGCTCTGGGATTAACCTAGTGAATCTCCTCTGCACACCCTCCAGTGCCAGTACGTCCTTTCTCAAGTAAGGAGCCCAAAGCTGAACACAATACTTCAGGTGTGGCCTCACTAACACCTTATACAATTGCAACATAACCTCCCTAGTCTTAAACTCCATCCCTCTAGCAATGAAGAACAAAATTCCATTTGCCTTCTTAATCACCTGTTGCACGTGTAAACCAACCTTCTGTGACTCATGCACTAGCACACCCAAGTCTCTCTGCACAGCGGCATGCTTTAATATTTTATCGTTTAAATAATAATCCCGTTTGCTGTTATTCCTACCAAAATGGATAACCTCACATTTGTCAACATTGTATTCCATCTGCCAGACCCTAGCCCATTCACCTAACCTATGGGCAGCAGGGTAGCATGGTGGTTAGCATAAATGCTTCACAGCTCCAGGGTCCCAGGTTCGATTCCCGGCTGGGTCACTGTCTGTGTGGAGTCTGCACGTCCTCCCCCTGTGTGCGTGGGTTTCCTCCGGGTGCTCCGGTTTCCTCCCACAGTCCAAAGATGTGCGGGTTAGGTGGATTGGCCATGCTAAATTGCCCGTAGTGTCCTAATAAAAAGTAAGGTTAAGGGGGGGTTGTTGGGTTACGGGTATAGGGTGGATACGTGGGTTTGAATAGGGTGATCATGGCTCGGCACAACATTGAGGGCCGAAGGGCCTGTTCTGTGCTGTACTGTTCTATGTTCTATGTTCTATCCAAATCCCTCTGCAGACTTCCAGTATCCTCTGCACTTTTCGCTTTACCACTCATTTTAGTGTAATCTGCAAACTTGGACACATTGCCCTTGGTCCCCAACTCTAAATCATCTATGTAAATTGTGAACAATTGTCGGCCCAACACGGATCCCTGAGGGACACCACTAGCTACTGATTGCCAACCAGAGAAACACCCATTAATCCCCACTCTTTGCTTTCTATTAATTAACCAATCCTCTATCCATGCTACTACTTTACCCTTAATGCCATGCATCTTTATCTTATGCAGCAACGTTTTGTGTAGCACCTTGTCAAAGGCTTTCTGTTCTGGGCATGCCCAGCGCAAGGGGAGTTTTGGAAGGGTGTAGCAAGGACGGTATCGAGGGTGGTAGGATCCAGGGTCAATCCAGGCTGGGGACTCGCAATATTTGGGGTTGCAGTGGAGCCGGGAGTGCAGGAGGCGAAAGAGGCCGGTGTTCCGGCCTTTGCGTCCCTAGTAGCCCGGCGGAGGATTCTTCTTCAGTGGAAGGATGTGCGCTCCCCAAGCGTGGAGGCCTGGGTCAACGATATGGCGGGGTTTATTAAATTGGAGAAGGTGAAATTTGCCCTAAGGGGGTCAGTGCAGGGTTTTTCAGGAGATGGCAACCATTCCTAGATCTCCTGGCAGAACGGTAAAAACAAAAGGTCAGCAGCAGCAGCAACCCGGCCCGGGGGGGGGGGGGTTGTTTTGGGTTAAATCTTTGCCAACGTCGGGCGTTTATTTATTGCTTCTCGTACCAGCCTCCCCGGACAGGCGTCGGAATGTGGCGACTAGGGGCTTTTCACAGTAACTTCATTGAAGCCTACTCGCGACAATAAGCGATTTTCATTCATTTCATTTCATTTTTGTATATATGGGGGGAGGGGGGGGGGTTTGTTCTTTGAATTTTCTGTTACTGTTTTCTTTTGTGTGAAAATTTGATTTAAAATTATTTTTAAAAAAAAGAAAAATTCAGATTAAAGGTACCTTTTACAATCCAAGTGAAATAAAAGTTACTTTACAATAAAGTCATAAAAACTTAATAACTGTCAGAAACATACATAAACCTGAGAAAGGGGCAGAGAGGCAGAGAAGGTACAAGAGAAGCAGAGTCAGCTTACAGTCAGCTCGGTCATGGGACAGAGCAAAGCAGCCGAGCTAAAACAGCTAATACATCCAAGGAAGACCAGAATTTAAAGAGGAGGCAGAGTCAGCTCAGAGACAGCCAGCAGAGCCAGCTCTCACGGCTCGGTACATGGGAAAGATAGAACATAGCAACCGAGCAGAACAGTGAATACATCTAAAGAAGACCAGATTTTAAAAAGAAGATTGATTGTCAAGTTGGGCCTGAAGGTCCCTTGAACCAACCAGAAGGATCCAGAAGCAAGATCTTTTTACTTTTCTGTAAAGACAGTGATTGCATCTTTTAAAAGAAAAAATATAATAATAAAATAATTTTAAAGTTTGAACCTGAAACCAGTGGTTATTCCTAAGTCTACTTTACTTACTTAGCAATGCGGGACCCAAGATCGATGCTACTAAGTGGTAAGTAGATTAAATCTTCTGTGAAGGTATGGGGTATACCAGGGGATAACTTGAAAACATAGTTTGACCTAAATAGCACCCACCGAAGCCTACATCAGAGTCAGGGAGTGAGAATCCCTGTTCATCATTTAGAATGTCGGCCCTTTTTGGTATAGGTGGAATTCTAAGAATAGTGGTGAGTTTTCAACAACAATCTGCCCGGGCAGCACGGTAGCATGGTGGTTAGCATAAATGCTTCACAGCTCCAGGGTCCCAGGTTCGATTCCCGGCTGGGTCACTGTCTGTGCGGAGTCTGCACGTCCTCCCCGTGTGTGCGTGGGTTTCCTCCGGGTGCTCCGGTTTCCTCCCACAGTCCAAAGATGTGCGGGTTAGGTGGATTGGCCATGCTAAATTGCCCGTAGTGTCCTAAAAAGTAAGGTTAAGGGGGAGGTTGTTGGGTTACGGGTACAGGGTGGATACGTGGGTTTGAGTAGGGTGATCATTGCTCGGCACAACATCGAGGGCCGAAGGGCCTGTTCTGTGCTGTACTGTTCTATGTTCTATGCCCTGTTGACACACCAGCGAGTCCTCACTGGAAAGAGGCCAGTCACCTGCTCTCACTGCGGGAAGGGATTCACTCAGTCATCCAACATGCTGAGACACCACAGAGTTCACAAGTGAGGACATGTTGCACTCTGCTGCTATTCCTGCTGTTAATCACATCCAGGATTGAACCTGGAGTGGGTGGAGGGATTTGTCTTCACATCAACTCGTCCTGGTGCTCGGATGTGATGACCCTGGCGAACTACTGCTCCCCAGACCTGGAATATCCGACTCTAAAGTACCTTCCAAACTACCTTTGACGGAGTTCACTTCTACCATCATCACAGTGGTCTACATCCCACCCCAGGCGGAAGTGAAGAAGGCGCTTGATGAATTGTAACTGCTATAAATAACAATGAAGCAGAATACCCGGAGGCCTTGTTCATCGTGGCCGGGGACTTTAACCAGGCCAACCTCCAGAGTGTACAGCCAAAATTCCACCAACACATCTCCTGTCCAAACAGGGGCCCCAACATCCTTGACCACTGCTACACAAATATCAAGGACGCTTCTAATCCATCTCCTGACTGCACTTTGGAAATTCGGACCACAAGATGGCGCTCCTTCTCTCGGCATACAAGCACAAACTTAAGCAGAGAATCCGTTTAAGAAGGTTGTGTAATGCTGGTCCGAGGCTGCTTGGAGTCAGTGGACTGGTCCGTATTCAAGAACTCAGCAGCCAACCAAAACAATTTTTCCAGCACCATCACAGACTTCATCAAAAAATGTGCAGAAGATTGTATGTCAAAAAAGGTAGTATGTACGTTACCCAACCAGAAACCATGGTTTAATCGGGAAATTCACTCCCTATAGAAGGCCACGTCTGAGGAGGTCAAGACAGGCGACCCTGACCTAATCAAAAGATCGAGGTATGACCTCCACAAAGCCATCACGGACTACAAGAGACAATACCAGACTAAGCTGGAATCACAGGTGAACGACATGGACTCTCGTTGGTTGTGGCAAGGCTTAAACAACATAATGGGTGCAAAGTAAAGCCGAGTAGAATCTTCAGCAATAGCGCAGCCCTCCCCAACGAACTCAATGCATTCTATGCTTATTTCGGGCAGGAAACCAACAAACTGCCCCGGAGCCTTGGACACACCCATACCCACCATCACAGCCTCCAAAGTCAGATTGGCCTTCTTGAAAGTGAACCCTTCGAAAGCGACAGGTCCTGACGGAGTCCCTGCCATGCACCCAGATCCTGCGCTGACCAATTGGTTGGTGTGTTCGCGGACATCCTCAACCTCTCCCTACTCCGTTCTGAGGTTCCCACCTGCTTCAAGAAGACCACCATCATACCAGGGCCAAAGAAGAACCAGGCAACGTGCCTCAATGAATACCGTCCAGTGGCCTTGACATTGATCATTATGAAATTCTCAGACCACAGCTGGAGTAATGTGTGCAGTTTTACTCCCCTTACCTCAGGAAAGGTATTGCCACAGAGGAACAGCAACAAAGTTTCACCAGACTTGTTCCGGGTTTGACAGGAATGTCCTGTGAAGAGAGATTGGGGAAACTAGGCCTCTTTTCTCTGGAGTTTCAAGGAATGAGAGGGGATTTCATTGAAACTTACAAAATCCACAAAGGAATAGACAGCTGGGTGCAGGTGAGATGTTTCCCCGGGTTGGGGAGTCTGGAACCAGGGGACACAAGTTGAAAATAAGGGTGAAGCCACTTAGGACGGGTCTCGGAGGAGACATTTCTTTACTCAGAGGTTTGTGAATCTTTGGAATTCTGTACCACAGAGGGCTGTGGGAGCTCAGTCATTGAGCGTGTTTAAAGCAGAGACTGACAGATTTCTAAATACCAATAACACAAAGGGATATGGGGATAGTGTGGGGAAAAAGGCATTGAAGTTGATGATCAGCCATGATCGTATTAAATGGTGGAGCAGGCTTGACGGGCTGAATGGCCATTCCAGAATCTATAGAATTTTGAAAGATGATCACCAATGTATCCACTATCTCTTCAGCCGCCTCTTTCAACACTCTGGGATGTAGAGCATCAGCTTTTGGGGATTTATTAACTTTCAATCACATTAATTTCTCCAGTACTGCTTTTTCACTAATACGAATCTCTTTCAGTTCCTCGTGCTCACTGGTCCCTTGGTTCTCTGGTGTTTTTAGGACAATTTCTGTATCTTCCTCTGTGAAGACAGACACACATTGTTTAGTTTCTCTGCCATTTCCTTATTCCCCATTATAAACTCTCCTGTCTCTCCCTGGAATGGACCCACATTGGTCTTTGCTAATCTTTTCCTTTTCACATTCCTATAGGAGCTTTATCAGTCGTTTTTTATGTTTCTAGACAGTCTGCTCTCATATTCTATTTTCTCTTCATGAGTTTCTTCTAAAACAAGTTCCCAAACCTCGGGGTTCCACTTATTTTGGCAACGATATGAGTGATAAGATCTCTTATTTTATCTTCAAAAATGAGCCCAAGATTTGGTTGATTGGAGGTGTCTAAAAATACAACTTTATTGCTAATTATCCACCTTGATTCTCTTACATTAAAATAAATCAAAATTCACATCAAATTATACATCAAAATATAATAAAGAGAGTTAAACAAAAATATAAGGCAATATTAGGAAATCAATAGATGGTTCAGAATGTCTTAAAGCATGAATACAGAACAAACTTTAATCAAGAAACTTTATTCTTAAAGAAATTCTTATCAATGGTCTAACCCCTTATTGGTTTCAAATTCTCAGCTGAGGTTTCCTGATTTATTCAAAAAACTCTGTCACTTGGAGCATGATTTGTTATCCAGGCATTGGTCATTACTTAAGATTCATTCATGTCTGTCAAATTAATTAAATGTCTACATGCTCCCGCCACGTGCACCAATCCTCTGAAGATAAGGTGTTCTGCATTAACCTTGCTTGTTGCTAAGGCTTTGCTACTATTTGTAAATGTTTGTGTTGCTAAGGCTCCGATACTTTTTCATTACGAGATGTATTTGTAGAACAATGGTTTATTCATTATGAGGGCTTCTATGCAACTTTTCTTGAAACAGTGTTAGATTCTGACACATATTAAGTTGCTGTACAGCAATTCTCATATTTTTATCTGAAACAATGACTTTGCCTTGTGGATATTCCATTTTCTGTCTGTATGTATACTGAATTGAAGAATTATACTGCATTAATTCTTAAAGGTTACCAATAAATTAGTGAAGCAATAAATCTGTAATCTATCAATGAGACTCTTCCTTTGACCTAATGGAATCTTTAATTTTTCTTGTTCACCACGGTTGCGTCACTTTTCCTGTTGGATTTTTGTTTCTTAAATGAATCTATATTTTATGTAAATATGTGATCATTCCTTAAATGTGATTGCCTGTGTATCATTACACATTTTATTGTAAGTTCCCAATCAACTTGCCCTTCATAGCTTGACAGGTTCCTTCTGAGACAGAACCATGTAACCACCATAGCCTATCTTCATCTGAACTGCATGCTTTGGGGTTCCAAACAGAAACAGGAACTATACGTCATCTACCTGCCAAACACCCTTTCACTCTGTGATCCTTGTGAAATTTGAAGCCAAGTATTTGCCACAACGCTCAAGAGCATCAGGCCACTGGAGGCAAAGTCGTGAGACCGGCCAGTCCAGCAGAAATAAACCCTCCGACCCTCCCCATTGACCAACTGACAGAATGAACACAATGCTGTTCCGGGTGTAATTGAGAGCAGAAACAATAACAGCAGAATCCAACCCCTGTAATCCCTTGTGACCTTGTTGGTGACTCAGCAGGTAGAAGGAAACACAGAATCTCTTCCCACAGAGTGCAGCTGAATGGCCTCTCCTCAGTGTGAACCCTCTGGTGTGTTTGCAGGGTGAATGACTGACAATCACTTCCCACATTGAGAGCAGGTGAATGCTCACTCTCCAGGGTGAACTGGATGATGTCTCCGCAGGGTGGATAAATGTCTGAATCCTTTCCCACACTAAGAGCAGGTGAACGGCTTCTCCTCTGTGTGAAGTAGCTGGTGGGACGTCAGGCTGGCTGATTGATTGAATCTCTTCCCACACTGAGAGCAGTTCAATGGCCTCTCCCCAGTCTGAACCCTCTGGTGTTTGCAGAGTGAATGACTGACTGAATCCTTTCCCACACTGAGAGCAGCTGAATGGCCTCTCCCAGTGTGAATGCGCCGATGAGCTTCCAGTGCAGATGGGGCTTTGAATCCCTTCCCACAGTCCCGGCATTTCCACTGTTTCTCCATGTTTTGGGTCTCCTTGTGTCTCCCTAGATGAGACAATTGAAGCCTTACCCACACAGAGAACACATGTACGGTCTCTCCTCGCTGTCAATGGTGTGATGTATTTACAAAATACATCACTGTCAGTACAGGATAGAAACTCAGAACAGACAGTTGTAGTTTCTCTGGAACATTCTTTCCTCTCTCATCCCCAAAATCTGTAAATCTCCATCCCACACACTCTCCCTCCATTCTCACTCTGCTGTATCTAATATTCACCCTCCCAATTCTCCTGAAGGTGCTGATTCAGGCCATTTGACAGATCCAGGGTTGCCGCTTCTTCTGCAGGACACTGGGACCATAAAAAGTAGCAGCTGCATGAGCCGGTTGGGCAGAATGGCCTCCTGTGCACTCTGAGCTTCGTGGTTCTCTCGTGTTTTTGGGACAATTTCTGTATCTTCCTCTGTGAAGACAGACACACATTGTTTAGTTTCTCTGCCATTTCCTTATTCCCCATTATAAACTCTCCTGTCTCTGCCTGGAATGGACCCACATTGGTCTTTGCTAATCTTTTCCTTTTCACATTCCTATAGGAGCTTTATCAGTCGTTTTTTATGTTTCTAGACAGTCTGCTCTCATATTCTATTTTTCTTCATGAGTTTCTTCTAAAACAAGTTCCCAAACCTCGGGGTTCCACTTATTTTGGCAACGATATGAGTGATAAGATTTCTTGTTTTATCTTCAAAAATGAGCCCAAGATTTGGTTGATTGGAGGTGTCTAAAAATACAACTTTATTGCTAATTATCCACCTTGATTCTCTTACATTGAAATAAATCAAAATTCACATCAAATAATACATCAAAACATAATAAAGAGAGTTAAACAAAAATATAAGGCAATATTAGGAAATCAATAGATGGTTCAGAATTTCTTAAAGCATGAATACAGAACAAACTTTAATCAAGAAACATTATTCTTAAAGAAATTCTTATCAATGGTCTAACCCCTGATTGGTTTCAAATTCTCAGCTGAGGCTTCCTGATTTATTCAAAAAACTCTGTCACTTGGAGCATGATTTGTTATCCAGGCATTGGTCATTACTTAAGATTCATTCATGTCTATCAAATTAATTAAATGTCTGCATGCTCCCGCCACATGTACCAATCCTCTGAAGATAAGGAGTTCTGCATTAACCTTGCTTGTTGCTAAGGCTTTGCTACTATTTGTAAATGTTTGTGTTGCTAAGGCTCCGATACTTTTTCATTACGAGATGTATTTGTAGAACAATGGTTTATTCATTATTAGGGCTTCTATGCAACTTTTCTTGAAACAGTGTTAGATTCTGACACATATTAAGTTGCTGTACAGCAATTCTCATATTTTTATCTGAAAAAGTGTCTGTGAAGACAGACACACATTGTTTAGTTTCTCTGCCATTTCCTTATTCCCCATTATAAACTCTCCTGTCTCTGCCTGGAATGGACCCACATTGGTCTTTGCTAATCTTTTCCTTGTCACATTCCTATAGGAGCTTTTCCAGTCATTTTTTATGTTTCTCGCCAGTTTGCTCTCATATTCTATTTTCTCTTGATCAGTTTCTTGGTCCTCTTTGCTGAATTCTAAAACACGTTCCCAATCCTCAGGGTTAACACTATTTTGGCCACTTTATGAGGCCCTTCCTTTGATCGAATGGAACTTTTAACTTTTCTTGTTAGTCACGGTTGTATCACTTTTCCTGTTGGATTTTTGCTCCTTAAAGGAATCTATGTTTGTTGTATTTGTGTGAAATAAGAGTCGCCAAAGTCCCAGAGACTGCTTTCCCCTTTGAGAGAGTGAGCTGACTGGTGGTGATTGTATCTGAGGGTCACCACACCACAGGCGAGGGGCAATGCTGAGAAGGTGGGGCCTTCATGGATAACCTCAGCCGGTACGGGAGTTGAACCCCTGATGTCAGAGTCGCTATGCATCACAAACCAGCTATCCAGCCAACTGAGCTAACTCTCCCCGGTGTGAACTCGCTGGTGTCTCCGCAGGCTGGATAATGTAGTGAATCCCTTCCCACATCGAGAGCAGGTGAACGGCCTCTCCCCAGTGTGAACTCGCTGGTGTGTCTGCAGGCTGGATAACTCAGTGAATTTGTTTCCACACTGAGAGCAGGTGAATGGCCTCTCCCCAGTGTGAACTCGCTGGTGTCTCTGCAGGCTGGATAACTGACTGAATCCCTTGCCACATTGAGAGCAGGTGAACGGCTTCTCCCCAGTGTGAACCCTCTGGTGTGTCTGCAGGCTGGATAATTGACTGAATCCCTTCCCACATTGAGAGCAGGTGAACGGCTTCTCCCCAGTGTGAACCCGCTGGTGTGTCTGTAGGTGGGATAACTGAGTGAATTCCTTCTGACACTGAGAGCAGGTGAATGGCCTCACCCCAGAGTGAACTAGCTGGTGTGCATTCAGATAGGATAAATGAGTGAATCCCTTCCCACACTGAGAGCAGCTAAATGGCGTCTCCCTTGTGTGAACCCGGCGGTGTGTCCGCAAGGTGGATGAATCACTGAATCTCTTCTCGCACTGAAAGCAGCTGAATGGCCTCTCCCCAGTGTGAACGCGCTGGTGTGACCGCAGGCCGGATGGATCACTGAATCCCTTCCCACACTGAGAGCAGGTGAATGGCTTCTCCCCACTGTGAACTCGCTGATGTGTAAGTAGGTGGGATAACTGAGTGAATCCCTTCTCACATACAGAGCAGGTGAACGGCCTCTCCCCTGTGTGAATGCGTCGATGAATCTCCAGTTGAGATGGGGCACTGAATCCCTTCCCACAATCCCCACATATCCACGGTTTCTCCATGTTATGTGTCTCCTCGAATCTCTTCAGGTCAGAATATCAGTTGAAGCCTCGTCCATACACAGTACACGTGTACGGTCTCTCCCCGCTGTGAATGGTGTGATGTTTTTTCAGGCTGTGTGACTGGTTAAAGCTCTTTCCACAGTCAGTGCTCTGGAACACTCTCACTCGGGTGTGTGTGTCTTGGTGCTTTTCCAGTCACAATTATATTTAAAATCTTTTGTTGCCGACAGATCGGACAAACATTTTTCCTTCCCCTTCTCGATTCAAAGGCCGTTGATATTCAGATCCCAAGGAATCTGGTGACTCTGTCAGATCGAGATATTACATTTGAGATTTCTGTCTGTAATTCCTCCTCTGCTAATATCCTGTAAAAGGAGTTTACAGAAGACTTCACAGTCAGTACAGGATAGAAATTCAGAACAGAGAATTCTCATTTCTAGAGAACATTTTTTTTTCTCCCATTTCCCAATACCTAGTCTCTAATACCTATTTCGCCATACCTAGCCTCCAGGGTGTGGACTTGGAGGGCGGAGTGCTGGAGCAGTAAGTACAAAACCCTGACCTCAGGGATTTGAGGCCTAGTCTCCAGGGAGAGGATTTGAAGAGGTGGAGCATCATAGTAGTAAATATAAAGACCTTTCCTAGTTTCCAGGGTGAGAACTGAGAGGTCTGGATTTTTGGAGCCGAGTAAAAATCTTTTCCCTGGGGATTCGCGGCCTGCTCACCAGGGAGTGGACTTAGAACATAGAACATGCAGTGCAGAAGGAGGCCATTCGGCCCATCGGGTCTGCACCGACCCACTTAAGCCCTCACTTCCACCCTATCCCTGTAACCCAATAACCCCTCCTAACATTTTTTGGTCACTAAGGGCAATTTAGCATGGCCAATCCACCTAACCTGCACGTCTTTGGATTGTGGGAGGAAACTGGAGCACCCAGAGGAAAGCCACACAGACATGGGGAGAATGTACAGACTCCGCACAGCCAGTGACCCAGCCGGGAATCGAACCTGGGACCCTGGCGCTGTGAAGCCACAGTGCTATCCACTTGTGCTACAGTGCTGCCCTCACTTCGAGGGCGGAAGATTTATTCCTTGCCTTGGGGATTTGTGGGCCTGTCTCCAGGGAGAAGACACGGAGGAGTGTAGTATCGGAGCTGTGAGTATAAAAACCTTCCCTCGGGGATTTGCAGCCTAGTGTCCAAGGGGACTCGGATGAGCAAAATGTCAGAATTGTGAGTATAAAACCTTACCTCGGGGGGCTTGCAGCCTATCTCCAGGGAACGGACTTGAAGAGGCAGAGTATCGGAGATGTGAGTATAAAACCTTACCTCGGGGGCTTGCAGCCGATCTCCGGGGAACGGACTTGAAGAGGCAGAGTATCAGAGATGTGAGTATAAAACCTTACCTCGGGGACTTGCAGCCGATCTCCAGGGAACGGACTCGAAGAGGCAGAGTATCGGAGATGTGAGTATAAAACCTTACCTCGG
Organism: Scyliorhinus canicula; assembly: GCF_902713615.1. Classification (NCBI taxonomy): domain Eukaryota; kingdom Metazoa; phylum Chordata; class Chondrichthyes; order Carcharhiniformes; family Scyliorhinidae; genus Scyliorhinus; species Scyliorhinus canicula. The sequence continues at coordinate 118,257,634 of NC_052162.1, forward strand.
GGACTTGGGCCCTAGTCTCCAGGGAACGGACTTGAAGAGCTAGAGTATCGGAGATGTGAGCATAAAACCTTACATCGGGGGCTTGCAGCCGATCTCCAGGGAACGGACTTGAAGAGGCAGAGTATCGGAGATGTGAGTATAAAACCTTACCTTGGGGGCTTGCGGCCTAGTCTCCAAGGAACGGACTCGAAGGGACAGGGTATTGCAGTGTTTTTCAAACCTTTTTGCCCAGGACCCATTTTTACCAACCGGCCATCCTTTGCGCCCCATATCGGCCGACCTTTGTGATCTTCGCTGACTGACCTTTGTGACCCACCATTTTCACTGACCTTTAATGTGGCAGGTGAGCCTGCTTGGTCCTCACAATCTCACTTGCTTTGTTATTCAATGTGACATTCCTGATAATGACTTCAGCTGATAATTTAAGATCTCACTGCATCCGTTGAAAAAAATGAAGAGATTTATCCTCAGACTAACCACTGAAGATAGATTAACTAGTCTGTAATTTCCTGTTGTTTTCCCTTGCTTCCCTTCTTGAACAATGGAACCACATTATCTGTCCTCCAGTCCTCTGGCACCGTTCCTGTGACCAAAGAAGATTTGAAAATTATTGTCAGAGCCTCTGCAATCTCCTCTCTTGCTTCCCACAGCAGCCTGGGACACATAGAACATACAGTGCAAAAGGAGGCCATTTGGTCTATCGAGTCTGCACCAACTTAAGCCCCCATTTACACCCCATCCCTGGAACCCCAATAACCCCTCCTAACCGTTTTTGGACAATTTAGCATGTCCAATCCACCGAACCTGCACGTCTTTGGATAGTCACAGTGCTACCCACTTGTGCTACCGTGGTGCCCACATCTCATCTGGGCCTGAGGATTTAAACAAGTCAAAAATTGAAAGCCAGAATAAGCACATAATTTTAATGGAGAGAAAAGAAAGTGTTTCGCTTACAAAGGATAGAGGAAGTTTCAGTCTGTGTGAAGTTCAATCTTCACTCACAGCCAGAGGAGCAGCAGCTTTGCTGGACAGACAGTGGAGGAAGCTCCCGGCAGCCATTGTCACAAAGGCCGGACCCTGGTTTGCTGGAAGCCCAAATGACCTCCGGTCCTACGTAGGTTCCCATTGGTCAATGTCCAAATGCCATTAATAGGACTGGGGGGGGGGGGGGGGGGTGGAGAGAGATAACCAGGCTCACGTAGGTGTGGGCGGGGTTTCACCGCCGGACGCACTGAGCTGATGGCCAATCCGCAGTGTGTCCCAAAAAAGACCATCCGTTCTGGGACCGCCTCTGTGACGTCACAATGTAGCAAGGCCTGAAACAGCCAAGAGGAATCGCGGTGACGTCACTGGATTCCAGTGCGCAGGTCCGGTGTCCGGAATCGGGAACTCCACACCCACTCTTTTTACCCCCTCGCCCTGCACCTCCTCGAAACAAGGATTCCCGGCAACCGACTGACGGCTCCGACCAGACCGAGAAGCCGCTCGGTGTTCCCCGCCTCTCCCCCGGTCTGGGACTGCGCATGTTCAAGACAGGGTATTGGTCTTCCAGCCAATCAGAGCGCGGGCTTTGTGAATGAAGATTGAGCTTCACACTGACTGAAACGTCCTCCTGACTCCAATATCTGTGAGTAAAACACTTTTCTCCCCCTTTCCATTTATTTTCTCATTCTTACCTTCAATTGGTCACTTGCAGCAACTGAAGGGAAAGGAAGTGAATCCAGGGAGGGTGCAGACTCTGGAAAGGTTGGCCCAGGTCTCTCTTTCTGGCTGTCTGAAAGACAGTGACATCCTTTACTCCCCAGCTTGACACATTTATTTGTCTGGCTAAAAGGATGGTCTATTTCCTAATGTTCACAATTAAAGGGCTGCTTTCCCCAGGAGATGGCTGACATTTAAGGGGAAAGTAAATTCATATCGGACAAATATATGGTAGGGGGAGGAGAAAGGGGTGTGGGGTGGTGGTTCCTGGTAACCGGGAGCTTATGTACCGGAGGATTTAAGTGGCAGTTGAAGTCACCAACCACAAAAGCTAACTCTCAAAATCCACAAAAGCCTTTGTAATGAACTCTGGGGAGTAATTTGGGAATCCATTAATATTCATTGTTGCAACATCTCCATGCACCGAACCTCAAATGATCACATATCTACCACCTTTGAACATGGAGGAAGTTTCAACCTTAAAAGGGATAATTTTATAGATAAGGATTACAACACCCCTGCTACTTAATGAAATGGAGGGGAAGAAAATGGCTCCACCCAATCCAACATCAATTTAAAGTGTTCCTCATCATCCAGATGAGTTTCCAACAATAAAGCCCTATCAACTTTCTCAAGAAAGGAGAGGATATATTTTCTTCTGATGGGGTGATAGATGCCCCGTACATTCCCTGAGAAAATGTGAAGATTACTGCCGCCATTAATTAGACGACAAAGAGAACAGGAACAGATTTTCACGCCACAATCGGGCTGTGTCATTACCCCCTCCTACAACTCACTTTACACCAGAGGCACCAAAGTTTCCCCAAACTGCTAATTTCACAGATAAAAGCCCCGTCTGTACCAGAGTAGGATAAAGTCAACAACACAGAAACCCTCCCATAATTTTTTTTTTTTATAAATTTAGATTACCCAATTATTTTTTCCAATTAAGGGGCAATTTAGCGTGGCCAATCCACCTACTCTGCACATTTTTGGGTTGTGGGGGCGAAACCCACACAGACACGGGGAGAATATGCAAACTCCACACGGACAGTGACCCAGAGCCGGGATCGAACCTGGGACCTCAGCGCCGTGAGGCGTTTGTGCTAACCACTAGGCCACCGTGCTGCCCGAAAAAATCCCATAATAACAAAAATACAAAATAATCACGACCACAAGAGATCCAAGGGGACATTCCTCAATAAGACTGAGGACCCGGAGGATTAACCCCACAGCCAGACTGTCATTACCCTCAGGATACCTTCTCCAAAATGGAAAGAAGAAAAGAAGGGCCAACAAGGGAATGGGGATCGAATGTCCCTCCCACATTTTAGACCCACCTGTGAAGACCTGCATCCACCACCACCCACCCTTCGGCAATGGCGCCTCTCAGTTCTGCCATGATTAACACACGGATAATAGAAGAAAGATGAGGGCCAATCAGCACACAGCACATTTACCATAACTGGAATAAGATAATATGAGGAGAAGAAGAAGACATTCGATCACAAAATAATAACTCCCTTCAACAGGATAAAAGACTAGGGGCTTTTCAGTCACTTCATTGAAGCCTACTTGTGGCAGTAAGGGATTATTACTGTATTACAAAAGATAACAAATTCAGACAACAACGCCATGATAGGGAAAGAGTCCGGATTAGAGCTTGAGTTAGTCCGAGCTGCAAACCATCCCTCCAAATCCTTGCCCTTCATGGATTTAACAAAGGCCATGGCAGTAGTTGGATTATCGAAAGACTGGTTGGATACAGTTTTCTGGATTGGGCAGCACGGTAGCATAGTGGTTAGCACTATGGCTTCACAGCGCCAGGGTCCCAGGTTCGAATCCTGGCTTGGGTCACTGTCTGTGTGGAGTCTGCACGTTCTCCCCATGTCTGCGTGGGTTTCCTCCGAGTGCTCCGGTTTCCACCCACAAGTCCCGAAAGACGTGCTATTGGGTAATTTGGACATTCTGAATTCTCCCTCTGTGTGCCCGAACAGGTGCCAGAATGCGATGATAAGGGGCTTTAAACAATAACTTAATTGCAGTGTTAATGTATAAGCCTACTTATGACAATAAAAGATTATTATTATTATTATTATCAAAGCATGACATAATTCACTCTGGCAGCCTTGAGTTCTCTTTCAACTTCATCGAAGTCTCGATGCATCATTTGCGTGGCTGCAGAAAAGTCCTGGATAAAGACAATTCTCACTCCCTCATGGAGCCAGGTCTCACCTCACCTGACCTGTCTCCAGGATTTCTGCCGATCTTTCAAGTTGTGGAAGTGAATGATTGCAATGAATGATTGTAGGAGAGTGGTGCCAGAATCTGCGGGGAAGTAGTTACTCCCGTATCCGCTTCACATAATCCGCTCCCAGACAGATTTCTGATTGACGAAGGAGTCGAGGATTCTGGGAACAGGCAAGAGAATGGAGAGAAAACCGAGATGTGGAGGGATTTGTTCACTCGAAGATGTGGTGAAGCTTTGGAATTCTTTACCCCAGAGGTTGTGGAGCCTCACTCATCAAGTATTTTCAAGACAGGTTTTGGTTTTCTCTTTTGTTTAAATATAGAGTACCCAATTCTTTTGTTTTTCCAAATGAGGGGCACTTTAGCGTGGCCAATCCACCTACGCTGCACATCTTTGGGTTGTCGGGGTGAGACCCACGCAGACATGGGGAGAATATGCAAACTCCACACGGATAATGACCCGGAGCAGGGATCAAACCCGGATCCTCAGTGCCTTGAGGCAGCAGTGCTAACCGCTGTGCCACCATGCCGCCCATTTGAAGACAAACATTGATAGGTTTCTACATATTGAGGATATCAAGGGACATGGGCGATAGTGTGGGGAAATAGTGCTGAGGTAGGTCGGCCAATGATCCCATTGAATATTTAGTTGAGTATTCTCAATGGGCTGAATGGATCTGTCAATCAGCCTGAATCAGCACCTTCAAGATAATTGGGAGGGTAAATATTAGATACAGCAGAGAGTGGAGAGAAGGTGTGGGATGGATGGAGATTGACAGCTTTTGGTTAATGAGAGAGGGAAGAATGTTCCATAGAAGCTTGAATTGGCTATTCCTAATTTTGTCCTGTACTGACAGTGATCATTTTTGCACATTCCTTTTACAGGATATTAGAAGAGGAGGAATTACAGACAGAAATCTCAAATTTCACGTCTCGATCTAATAGTCACTCAATTCCTTGGGATCTGAATATCACGATTCTTTGAATCTATCAGTAGAAATATTTGTTTGTTCTGTCTACTTCAGAATATTTGAAGCATCAGTGTGCCTGGAAAAGCTGAGACACACACACCTGAGTGAGAGTGTTCCAGAGCACTGACTGTGGAAAGAGCTTTAACCAGTTACACAGCCTGAAAAAGACATCACACCATTCACAGCGGGGAGAGACCGTACACGTGTTCTGTGTGTGGACGAGGCTTCAACGGATTGTCTGACCTGGAGATATACATGGAGACACAAAACATGGAGAAACCGTGGAAATGTTGGGACTGTGGGAAGGGATACAGATTCCCATCTAGGCTGGAAATTCATCGACGCGTTCATACTGGGGAGAGGCCGTTCACCTGCTCTGTGTGAGAAGGGATTCACTGAATTATCCAGCCTGCAGATACACCAGCGAGTTCACAATGGGGAGAGGCCGTTTACCTGCTCTCAGTGTGGGAAGGGATTCACTGAATTATTTAGCCTGAAGTCGCATCAGCGAATTCGCAGTGGAGAGAGGTCATTCACCTGCCCTCAGTGTGGGAAAGGATTCATTCAGTTATCCAGCCTTAAGTCACATCAGCGAGTTCACACTGGAGAGAGACCATTCACCTGCTCTCAATGTGGAAAGGGATTCACTCAGTTATCCAGCCTGAAGTTACACCAGAGAATTCACACTGGGGCGAAACCGTTCACTTGCTCTCAGTGTGAGAAGGGATTCACTCATTTATCCCATTTGCAGGCACATCAGCGAGTTCACACTGGGGAGAGGCCATTCACCTGCTCTCAGTGTAGGATGGGATTCACTCATTTATCAAACCTGCAGACACATCAACGAATTCATACTGGGGTGAAACCGTTCACCTGCTCTCAGTGTGGGAAAGGATTTAGACATTCATCCACCCTACAGAGACATCAGCAGATTCACACTGGGGAGAGGCCGTTCACCTGCTCTCAGTGTGAGAAGGGATTCAGACATTCATCCACCCTGCAGGCACACCAGCGAGTTCACACTGGGGAGAGGCCATTCACCTGCTCTGAGTGTGGGAAATGATTCACTCGGTTAGGCAACCTGAGGACACACCAACGAGTTCACACCATGCGCCACCTCTGAGTAGCGGAATGCATTCAGTGATTTATCCCACCTGCACAGATACCAGTGAGTTCACACTGGGGAGAGGCTGTTCACCTGCTCTCAAATGTGGGAAGGGGATCCATGATTCATCGCACCTGCTTAAACTCCAACAAGTTCACAGGTGATTACAGTGATGGATTCAGCTGTTACTGTTTCTGCTTCAATTACACCCAGGACAGCATTTTGGTCATTCTGACAGTTGATCAATGGGGATGATCAGTGTTTTTTTCTGCTGGACAGGCCGGTCTCATGACTTTGCCTCCAGTGGGTAGATGCTCTTTGTTCCTTGTTGTGATTACCTGGTTTCAAATTTCACAAGGATCACAGAGTGAAAGGAAGTTTGAAAGTTAAAAGATATTTTGTTCTTATTTCTGTTTGGAAATTCCGAAAGCGTGCCACATTGTCATGAAGATGAGCTGTGGTGGTTATATAGTTCTTTTGTTTAATTTATCTGGTTGTCAGGAACTACCTATGGCAGATAGGGAACTTACATTTACGAAAGACAGGCAATCGCTAACCTTTAAGGAATTATTACATATCGACATCAAATGAAGACTCCTTTACCAAACAAAAATCCAACAGGAAAAGCCAACCCTGGCTAACAAGAAAAGTTGAAGATTCCATTTGATCAAAGGAAGAGGCTCATAAAGTGACCAAAATAGTAGTAAACCTGAGGATTGGGAACTTGTTTTTGAATTCAGCTAAGGAGGACCAGCACTCCAGGTCTAGTATCAATAATGTCCTGTATAAATGAAGTATAACCTCCTTACTTTTGTATTCAATTCCCCTCACAATAAACAATAACATTCTATTAGCTTTCCTAATTACTTGCTGTACCTGTATACTCACCTTTTGTGATTCATGCTCTTGGGCACCCAGATCCCTCTGAGTCTCAGAGCTCTGCAATCTCTCACCATTTCGATAATAAGCTTTTATATTCTTCCTGCCAAAATGGGCAATTTGACATTTTTCCACATTATTCTCCATTTGGCAGATCTTTTCCCACTCACTTCACCTATCTATATCACTTTGTAACCTCCTTATAGCCACTTCGAATTTTACTTTCCTACCTATCTTTGTATCATTGGAACATAGGAGCAGGAGTTGGCCATTCAGCCCGTCGAGCCTGCTCCACCATTCAGTACGATCATGGCTGATCATCCACTTCAATGTCTTTTTCCCCACACTATCCCCATATCCCTTTGTGTTATTGGGATTTAAAAACCTGTCAGTCTCTGCTTTGAACACACTCAATGACTGAGCTCCCACAGCCCTCTGGGGTAGAGAATTCCAAAGATACGGAACGTGCAGACCTCTGTAGATCAAACCATTTCCCATTCTATCCCCATATCCTGTTGGTTTATTTCCCTCGTGTCCATCCAATTTTCCTTTGGAGCCATTCCATCATCTCTGCTTCTACCCCGCCTCCCCCTTCATGGGAAGTGGGATCCAGGTATTCCCCACTTCCTTCAAACTCAAATGAGGCTCAAAGAGCATAGAAGGAGACCATTCCACCCATTGTTCCTAGCTCGCTCTTTTCCGACAGAATCTGTCCAGTTCCCTTTTGACAGTTACAGTTGAATTTACTTCCTGCACCTTTGTCAGGCAGTGAATCCCAAATAACAACAACTCATTCTGTTTTAAATCAAATAATTTCACAAAATATTGTTTGAATGTTCACAATGTATTTAACATGGAGTGAAAGACATGATTGTTACACAAAATTAAGACTCAGTCTTTATTAATGATTTTCGCGTGTGTGCTGAGTGTGATATATCCACGTTTAGGGACTATTTCTAATTTCCATAGCACCTTTCATGACCACAGGATCTCCTAAAGCTTTTTACAGGCAATGTTGTACTCTTGAACAGTCGTCACTGTTGTAATGTTGGACACTGTAGATATGCCTTAGTAGGTGATGCCTCAGGTGGCATAGTTGTTAGCACTACTGCCTCCAAGTGGCAAGGACCTGGGTTCATTTCGACCTGAGATGACTGACGGTGTGGTCTTTGTTCTGCGCATGTCTGTGTGGGTTTCCTCCGGGTGCTCTGGTTTCCTCCCACAGTCCAAAGATGCACAGATTCAGTTGATTGGCTATACTAAATTGCCCCTTATTGTCCAAAAGGTTTGGTGGTGTTACAGGGAAAGGGTGCGGGTGTGGGCCCAGGTAGGTTGCTCTTTCGGAGGCTCATGCAGACTTGATCGGCCGAATGGCCTGCACTGTAGGGATGCTATGATAACAATATTTACTTTTAAATCAATCACTCGTCCATCTTCACTGTTATAACCAACAAAATCAAAGAAGCCATGTTAAACTCTAACATGTGACTGGACCTTTATTTTAAAAATTAATACTGTATAAACCAAGACGTTTCCAGAAACTGCTGAAATAGCGGAGATTGTTTAAAGTAACAAATTGTTCCAGAATTTTGTAAAACTGCAGGGCATAATTTATTGCCAAAGTCTGGTCCAAGTCTAAGACTCATTGTTTATTACTAACTTTGATTGGATTGAACAAAGAGATTCTCTTCCACAACACTGTCTCTGTGAACCTGTGTATCTTGTATTAACCAAATATATTAATAAAAAATTTACTGTATTAGCGACCTGTCAATAATAGATGACTGAATAAGTAATGAACCTTAATTGAGTTACAGTTAATGAATCAATAATGCATTGGTTATAGTAAAAGACTGAATTGCATTTGCTATAAAAATGTAAACGCTTATTTGCTGTGTAAAGAAAGTACAATGAGGATAAATGTACTGGCAAGAAAGACCTTCAAGCTCTGATTAGCCTAAACATTTGAAACTGTATGAATACGGGATTGTATAGAATCAAATAATAATCTTTAATAATAATCTTTACTGTCACAAGTAGGCATACATTAACACTGCAATGAAGTTACTGTGAAAGCCCCTAGTTGCCACACTCTAGCGCCTGTTCGGATACACAGACGGAGAATTCAGAATGCCTAATTCATCTAACAGCAAATCTTTCGGGACTTGTGTGAGGAAACCGGAGCACCCGGAGGAAACCCACGCAGACACAGGGAGAACGTACAGACTCCACACAGACAATGACCCAAGCCGGGAATCAAACCTGGGACCCTGGAGCTGTGAAGCAACAGTGCTACACACTGTGCTACCATGCTGCTCATAAAGGGATAGTATGATACAGTTCTATTGTATTCCTGTCTGAGATAATGAGAGAAGGTGGTGTCCATAATTGGGATCCAATTAAATTAATCCAGTGACCAAACTGACCAATTGTCAAGTTACAACAGGCCCAAGTGAGGTAATGGTCTCTTTGGGGATAAAAGTAGAGTTTCCGAAGTTCTTCCTTGCTGGCCAAGTACTGAAGATTCCCGAGGCCGAGTTCCAAGGAAATTACAGTCAAAGAAGGTGCCAGACTCCCAAGGCTGAATTCCACAAGAATTACTGTCAAAGAAGGAGCCACAGAGGGTTACGCTTCTACAGACTGATCACCCGCATGAAGTTGGAAAAGTCAATGTCTTAAAGTTCAGTAAACCTTTTTCATTCAATTAACTTCTTTTTAAATTTACTATCCAGAGAATTCTGCCTTTGCCTAAATTGGTTAAAGTCTTGTCTGAACCAAAGTGAATTTATTAATTGGTAAGTTGGGGGTAGCTGAAATCAATTAAATTCCAGATAACAAGATCAGATAACAGAAATCTTCAGATTTAAAACTTGCATTTGTATTGCGCCTTTTGCAACCACAGGACGTTCCAAAGTGCTTTACAGCCAATGAAATACTTTTGAAGTGTAGTCACTGTTGTAATTTAGGAAACGCAGCAGCCAATTTACACACAGCAAGATCCCACACACAGCAATGTGATAATGAGCAGATGATCTGTTTTAGTCTTTTTGATTGAGGAATAAATATTGACCAGGACACCAAGGATAACTCCCCTGCTCTTCTTCAAAATAGTGGCTGTGGGAACTTTTACACCCACCTGAGAGGGGCAGACAGGGCCTCAGTTTCACATCTTATTTGAAAGAAGGCTGTTCTGACAGTGCAGCACTGCCTCAGTGCTGGGACCAGGAATGTTGGATGTGATTTTTGTCCTCAGGTCCCTGGATTGGGATTTGAATTCACAACCTTCTGACCGAGAGATGAGAGAGCTGCCCACTGAGCCACGGCTGACACTATCGACAATGCAAAGTTCGAAAGGGAAAGTTAACCTTTAAAACTCTCACACTTTGCCTCCAGTGCCTAAATCTAATAATAAAAACCCCAGTATAAATAACATGGATTTAACTGACTAATGTTTGGAGCCACAAGTTTTGACTCCCTGTTTGAGTCTCGGGGACCTTTCTGTCTCTGTTGTTCGTGTCAATGACAGGCAGGAGACAGAGCTGGGGGCTGAATTTAGCTGAGAATAATGGGGCCTGTGCCCCAGTTGGGAAACTGCCATGGGCATCGCATTAATCGAGAGACAGGAAGGTGCTGGAGGACTGACTGGGAAATCTGTCCCTTTTAACCTGCACAAAAGCAGGAGGCTCAGATTCACAGGCTGCAGGAGGAGACCATTTGGCCCATTGTGCCCCTGCTATCCCTTTGAAAGGACTCACTGATTCATTCAACTGCTCTGCTCTTTCCCCATAGCCCTGCAAATTCTTCCATTTCAAGTGTTTATCCTTTGGAAATATACTATTGAATCTGCTTGCAGGCAGATCAGAACAACTCACTGTGTCAAAAAATAAAATAAAATCTCATCTCCCCCTCTGGCTCCTGTGCCAATACCTCAGAGGGACTTACTTTCTGTTAAAGAGCCTGTCAACCCCTCTCACCCACTTTCCCTGAAGTGCATCAATCTAATCATGAAAAGTCCAAAAAAATCAAATATGTTTCCTGATACAAGTTTATTAATGAAACAGAACATGGTTTAAAAAAAGCAAAAAATGTCTTGAGGATCAAAGACAATCAGAGTAAAAGGATGTTCACAATGTTCTGGACCCAAACGATTTCTCTTTGGCTCCTCTGTACCCTGTTCCTCCCCACTTTGGGTGTAGGGCACATTCGGCCTGTTTGGGGATCGATGACTATGGAAGCTCTACGTGTTTAGGTTTGGTGATGTCAGTACATTGTAGTCACTAAAACGAGAAGTGATTATATTTAGAACAGTTTGAAGTCAGCCACTTTATCAGTATCAGTTAGCTATCACTTCATTAACACGTTGGTGTAATTAATAAATTGTCCTGTACGTAAGCTCGGTGATGAAATGCCTTCAGTGGCATGTCTCTTTAAGTGTCAAATATTGTAATGTAGCTTTAAGAATAAATAGAACCTGGTGTTAAGGTCAGGAAGGGGTCAGAGTACCAGCTATTCCAGGACACCCTGTTTGATACAAGTTTTAGTTCATTGTTCGAAGAGGCTCCAAGTTGATTGGCTCAATTTGTTGTGGGGAAGCTGGTAACATTTTTCCCATTGGTCAAGAGTCAGAAATATTTGATGAAGAAGTTGTTTGTTTTGATCAACAGCTGCACAGATTCGGGTTCAATGTCACAATGTTACCTTCAAAAAGGTCCATTCAGTAACTCGAGTCCATGCTGACTCTGTAGAACAATCCAGTCAGTCCCATTCCCCCGCAATGTCCCTGTTCCCTTGCAAGCTTGTTTCCTTCCAGCGCCCATCAATTTCATTTTGAAATTGGTCGTTATCTCCAATTCCTCCGACTTGTGGATAGTGAGTTCCAGGTCATTACCACTCACTGTGTAAAAATGTTCTCCCTCACACCCCCCTGAAACACTTACCCAAAACCTGAAATCTGTGTCCCCTTCATCCTTGTTCCATCAGCTAATGGGAACAGCTTTTCTTTATCCACCTGACCTAACTCTATCATAACCTTGTCCACCTCTATCAAATCTCCCCATATCCCCCTCTGTTCCAAGGTGAACAACCCCAGCCTGACATCGACAATAAAGAATAACATAATCTGTTTGTTTAATACCTGGGATCAGAGGGGAATGTTTGATTGTCCTGGACAGAAAGGAATTAGAATAACTCACCTTGGGTGTAGTTAACTGGAATGTATCAATCTGGTGTCCACCGATATTCCAGTGAGATTCAGGGAAGTGTAGATGAGATGAATAAGTTGCCTTTTTCTTGGTAATATTTTGATCAATTACCTCTAAAACCTTAAAAGGAAAACCATGGGTGGGATTCTCTGTCCCGCTGCACCAGTTTTATGGTGCGGCGCCCCCGCCGGCAGCAGGATTCTCCGTCCTGCCAGCCGGCCAATGAGATTTCCCATTGTGGGCAGCCCCCTTACCGTTGGGAAATTCCCAGGCATCAGTGCACTGCCGGTGCAACGGAGAATCCCGACAGTGGAGAATCCAGCCCCATGCTTAAAATCCGAGATGCTGCCTGACATATCATGGGCATAAAGGGAGATACAGTATAAGCTAAGCTTTTGGGACAACAGTCCTGTGAAGTTTTGATAAGATTATGTGTCATGTTGAGGTACAACAAACTCAACCTGTATGGAGACATGGTCATTGCACAAAGACACAAACATGACTGAATCCATGTCTGTTTCAGAGAGATGCCCTCGAACAAAAGGAGCGGTCTGATAGTATAGAGAATACTTGCACCTCGTTATCCCTGAAGACTCACCGAGGATACATTAACTATTTCATTGCAAAATAATTTCAGCTGCGAGACCCTGAATGACTGAGGAGAGATCACAAAAAATGCTCTTAAAGATACACCAATCATCCAGCAAATCAGCAGCCCAACTGATCCCATATCAAGGACACGACACAGGTTGTTCAATCCAAATCTGGTTAATTTGACCGAAATCCAGAACATTACATTCCAGCCCAGTTACAGGGGGCTCTAACATCAGCGACAATATGCCCCAATCTTCAGAATAAATATGGTTTGGTCCTGAACAGCAACAACATCAGCAGAATCATTGTCTCTCTCAAACTATAAATCTCTGTCCCTCCTCCCTATTGATTTTAACATTCCTCCCCCTGTTTTTCCCACAGTTCTCCTCCCCTGAAAGGGCTGATTCTCGGGTTCAGTTTCACACTCACCTATTGCCCTCCCCAATATATCACCTGAAGTTAAAAAACTGTTTTGCCAGTGACTATGTGTCAGGTGGAGTCACTGCGCCCCCACCCCACTTTTCATCCCACTCACCAGGAGTTTGGAGACTGGGCTCCAGATCAGTAATGGCGGCTGGAGCACCCAGAACGCCCCGCGGTGGGGAAACCGCTCTATCCGCCGCACGGGCGGGTGGACCGGGACTGCGCATGTCCAAGGAGAGGGTAAACTGCGCATGTGCATTACAAAGCCCCCCCCTGACCTTCCTGCTGGGGTGATGACCAATGGCACTCTCAATTACGACATGAAAGTTAGGTCAGTAATCAAAGTTATGTCAGGAATCAAAGGCTTTAATAAGCAGTGCACAATGGCAGCATCCAAGAGAAGTGTGCTCGCAAAATGGAGTCTCATCTTAAATACTGTTTCCCAGGGGGCGTGGCCAGAGGCGGAGTCTCCCAGGGTTCCAAGCCTCTTAAAGGGGAAAGGTATTCCGATCATCACATTCACCCCCTGTTTAAAAAAACACATAGTCCTGTCGGGGATGAAGTGTTTTTAAATTATAAGTTCAGTCTTTGTGGTGGTCTGATAGTCCGTGCTGACTTTCGCCGCTCCGGTGGTGGCGCCGTGGATGCGGTCGGTTCCGATGGTGTTCTATCCGGGAGCACCTGCAAGACCGGAAGGATTTTGGCCTTCCAATCAGAGAGCAGGCTTTATGCGACTGAAGATTGACCTTCACATAAACTAAATCTTCCTCCTGTCTCCAACATCTGTGAGTAAAACACTTTCTTTCCTCCCCCTTTCCATTTCTTTTCTCATTCTGATCTTCAATTGGTGACTTGCAGCAACTGAAGAGAACAGAAGTCTACAAATTAAACACGATAGATGTATATCTGTCTGGCAGCTGCATGAAGATTTTCAGGTCTCTGTGTCCAGGACAGGAAGCAGTGAGCCGGGATCTGTCAATCAGCCTGAATCAGCACCTCCAGGAGAATTGGGAGGGTGAATATTAGATACAGCAGAGTGAGAATGGAGGGAGAGTGTGTGGGATGGAGATTTAGTGTTTTGGGGAATGAGAGAGGAAAGAATGTTCCATGGAAACTAGAATTGTCTGTTCTGAATTTCTATTCTCAATTGATAGTGATAGCTTTTGTAAACTTATTTTACAGGATATCAGAAGAGGAGGTTTTGGAGACAGAAATCTCAAATGAATCGTCACTTTAAGAGTCTCTCAATTCATCGGGGCCTGAATATCATCGGCCTTTGAATCTAGAAGGAGAAATGTTTCTCTATCTTGTCTGCTTCAAAAGATTTTAAAAATCAGTGTGACTGGAAAAGCACCAAGACACACACATACCCGAATGAGAGTGTTCCAGTGCATGGACTGTGGAAAGAGCTTTAACCGGTTTCACAGACTGAAAACACGTTGCATAATTTACAGCGAGGAGAGAATGTACCAGTATTCTGTGTGCACATGATCGTCAAACCTGGAGAAACACAAGAACACCCGCACCATGGAAAAACCATGGAAATGTGGGGACTGTGGAAAGGGATTCACAGCGCTGTACGAGCTGGAAAGGCACATACTCAGTCACACTGGAGAGAGGCCATTCATCTGTTGTGAGTGTGGGATGGATTCACTCGGTTAGCCCACCTGCAGACACATCAGAGAGTACACACCAGGGAGAGGCCATTCACCTGCTCTCAGTGTGGGATGGGATTCACTCAGTTATCTCACCTGCTGCAACACCATGTAACTCACACCAGTGAGAGACCCTTTAAATGCTCTGACTGCGGGAGTAGTTTCAAAAGCTCTCGTGTACTGATGATCCACCAGCGCATTCACACTGAGGAGAGACCATTCAGCTGCCCTCACTGCACAAAGAGGTTTAGAACATCATCCGACTTGATGAGACACCAGCGAGTTCACACTGGGGAAAGGCCGTTCACCTGCTCTGAGTGTGGGAAGGGATTCACTCGGTTATCCCACTTGCTGCAACACAATGTCACTCACACCAATGAGAGACCCTTTAAATGCTCTGACTGTGGGAGTGGTTTCAAAAGCTCTCGGGCTCTAATGATCCACCAGCGCATTCACACTGAGGAGAGACCGTTTGGCTGCTCTTACTGCACAAAGAGCTTTCGAACATCATCCACATTGCAGAGACATGAGCGAGTTCACACCGGGGAGAGGCCGTTCACCTGTCTTGACTGTGGGAAGAGATTCAGTGATTCATCTGCCCTGTTAATACACCAGCGAGTCCATACTGGAAAGAGGTAATTCACCTGCTCTGAGTGTGGGAAAGGATTCACTCAGTCATGCAACCTGCTGAGACACCAACGAATTCACAAGTAATGACGGGGGTTAGATTCTGCTGTTAATCACATCCAGTACTGAACCGTGTTGATTCTGATCCATGGTGAAGTGGGAGGGTCAGAGGGTTTCTTTCTGCTGGACTGCCCATGACTTTGCTTCCAGTGGGCTGATGCTCTTTGAGCCTGGGAGAGCACATTTCCACTGAAATGATCCACAAAAGCTGATGAAGGACTTTTGTTTTATCCTGGATAGTAAATAATGTTTTTCCTACCACTACAAGTAGATCGAAAATAAATACATTTGTCTCTGTTCCATTGAGTCTACAGCACAAGGCCAGGCCAGTCGGCTCAATTGGTCTCTGTCAGTATTTATGCTCCACATGAGCCTCCACCCACCCCTCTTCATCTCACCCCATCAGCATATCCTTCTATTCCTTTCTCCCTCATGTATGTATCTAGCTTCCCTTTCAATGTATTCATGCTGTTCACCTCAACCACTCACTGTGGGAGTGAGTTCCACATTCTCACCACTCGCTGGGCAAAGAGGTTTCTCATTAAATTCCTATTGGATTATTGAACTCCTTCATCATCTTAAAGACGTCCATCAGGTCACCCTTCAGTCTTCTCTTTTCTGGAGAAATGCAACCCCAACCTTTTCTGAGGGTGAAATTCTCACACTTCTGGGATTAATCTTGTGAATCTTTGTTGCACCTTCTCCAGTGCCTCTATTTCCTTTTTCTAAACGGAGATGACAAATGTTGACAGAGCTCCCAGTGTAGTCTAACCCTGGCTCTGGAAGGAGGCCATACAGCCCATCAATTCCCTGTTGGCTCTGGAACAAACCGGTCAGTCCCAGTGTCCTGTTGTATCCCTGTAGCCCTGCAATTTAGTTCCTTCAATGTCAATCCAATTTCTGTTTGAAATCCTCCATTGTCTTCATTTCCACCCACCTCACAGGCAGCGAGATCCAGATCATTACCTGCATCAAAATATTCCCCCTCACATGTCTCCCCCCACATCTCTTACCCAAAACCTGTCAGATTCCTGGGGACTCCCTACTTCAGGTTTTCTTGCTAATTAGCGAACATAAATTAAATTCTATGACTGGCTGTGGATTTATTTTGAATTTGATTGTTACACTTCTCCTGTTTTTATTCCTGTTGTGATTACGCTCTGGGTAAGGATGGTTGACAGGTGACAGGATGGGAAATTGTGGTTTGGGTCTTCACTGACCAAATGTTTTATTGACCTGAAAGGTGTAAAAGGGACCAAACTCCAGCAGAAATCGAGCAGAGCTGAGAACAGACCACTTGCTGTGTGGGAACAGGGGAAAAAACAGCTCCCAGAGGACAGAGAAAACAAGAGTGCCTGGAATGCTAGACAACACCTGGGTGTCAAGGCCACCATGTTTTCACTGCTTGGCATGGGAATGCTGACTCCCTGTACCGGGGACGGAGCATGGGGAAGACAATTGTTTGAGAGTTTGACGTGGCTTGGGCGGGTACAGATGGTTCAATGACAGGCTTTGTAATTGGTCCATGTGCAAGGAATCTTTTTTAAATCCTTGTCTAATCCACGTCTCCCTATTACTGTCTTGCTGGATGCTGCACCATTGCAGATTCTGGGTTTGAACAACAGACTTTGGCAACCCCCCGGCTGCAAGCTGTTAGTTGAACTGGCCAAAGGGATTCCCCTCTGTGCTGTATGGTAGGGTCCCGTGATGTAATTTTGATGGACTTGGCTAGCAGTCAATCAGCTCTTCTAAAATTCTGAGATTTACCCCATTCTTCATTCTGATTGGTGGAACCGTTCAGAAACTTCTGAAGGGAACGTTGGGAGAAGAAGCAATTCCCATTTTAATTCACTTCTATTTAGACCTAGAAGGCAGCACACAGCAAGTCTGGACTCTCTCTATTACCTCTCTGCCTGGTGATTTAAAATGCTTCCAGCCAGCCTGTGAACGTTCCACTGGAAGCTAAAGCAGATTCTCTCTCAGCTGAGGGCTTGTGACCAAATACCTTCCTCTTTCTGCACAACCTGGGAGCTGTTGGCAAGTTGTCATCTCTGTTCTGATGAGGCAACTGTGAAACCAGAGCTCTGAGTTTTCTCTCACCTGTTGGACTCCTCCTGAGGGTTCCGGATAAATCCATTTAAAACTCTCATGTTGTGAACTTCAGTGAGGCTGGTTGTCCATCTGGTGGTCCATCAATGACCCTGACTCCACCACTCCCTGGGGAAGAGAGATTCACAGACCCATAGACCTCAGGGGAAAGAAATATCCTCATCTGCGTCTTCAATGGGAACCCCTTTTAAATGTAGTTCGAGTCTTTGCTACAAGGGGAAACATCCTCTCCGCATTCTCTCTGTCAATTCCACTCAGGATTTCACGTGTTTCAATAAGATCATCTCTCATTGTTCTAAACTGCAATGGATATAGTCCCAACCTGTCAAACCTTTCCTCAGAGGATAACCCCCTCATTCCAGGAATCCGGAGAGTCAACCTCCTCTGAACTGCTTCTAATGCAACTATCTCATTTCTGAAATCAGAAGACCCAATCTGTACACAGTGCTCTAAATATGGTCTTACCAAGGCCCTGTGCAACTGCAGCAAAACATCCCGACTTTTATATTCCAGTCCCTTTGCAACAAATGACAATATTCCATTATCCTTCCTGATCACTTACTGTACCTGCAAACTAACTTCTTGAGGTTCCTCTATCAGGACATCCAGATCCCTCTGCACCTCGGAGTTCGGCAATCTCTCTCCAATTAAATAATGTTCCGTTTTATTTATTTATTTATTTTTAAATTTAGAGTACCCAATTCATTTTTTCCAATTAAGGGGCAATTTAGAGTGGCCAATCTACCTATCTAGCACATCTTTGGGTTGTGGGGGTGAAACCCACGCAGACACGGGAAGAATGTGCAAACTCCACACAGACAGTGACCCAGGGCCGGGATTCGAACCCGGGTCCTCAGCGCCGAAGGCAGCAATGCTAACCACTGTGCCACCGTGCTGCCCTTGTTCCGTTTTATTTAACCCTTTTTGCTAAAGTGGGCACATCCACATTTTCCCACGTTATGCTCTGTCAATGTGTTCCCACTCACTTAATCTGTTTGTTGTCCTTTGCAGACCCCTTCACAAATTACTTTCTGAACGATCTTTGTGTCATCAGAAAATTTAACTGCCATACATTCAATCCCATCATCCAACTCATTAATATAGATTTTAAATAGTTGAGGGCCCAGCACTGATCCTTGTGACACTCAACTTGTCACATCTTACCAACCCAAACGGAACCCAATTAGGCCCCTTCTCTGCTTCCTGTTAGCTAACCAACCCTCTATCCATGCTGAAATGTTGCTGCTCCCCCCCCCCCTCCCCTCCCACCATGAGCTCTTACTATGTGTAATAACCTTTGATGTGGCATCCTGGGGAATACCTTCTGGAAACCTAGATAAACAACATCTACAGGTTCCCCTTTATTGACTTCCTGAAAAAGATTCAATAAATTAGTCAATCCCGATTTTCAAACATTGTCCCAAAAGAAAACTAAAATCTCCTCTGCCCCTCTGGCTCCTTTGCCAATTAGCTTAAGAGACTCACTTTTGCTTAATGAGCCTGTGAACCTCTTTCACCACTTTCCCCAAAGTGAATGAATTTAAGCAGAAAAATAACAAAAATCAAATATTTTCAATGAAACAAGTTTATTAATCAAATTGAACATGGTTTTATTTAAAAATATCGGAACATTACTTGCAGATCAAAGACAACCAGAGGATAAGAATAACCATGAAAGGATGTTCACAATATTTGGGACCCAAATGTTTCTCTTTGGTTCCTCTGTAGCCTGTTCCCGTGACTCCCCACTTTGGACACAGGAGCACTGAACCCCGGGTTCGAGACACCATCAGCGCTGATTATCACCATCCATTGATTTCCCAGTCATTCCTCTATTAGTGTGACACCCATGGCAGATTCCCAACTGAGGCACAGGCCCTGTTCTTCTCAGCTACATTCAGCCCTCAGCTCAGTTGCCTCGCTGTCATTGACACGATCAATAACGAGACAGAAAGGTGCCCGAGGCTCAAATGGAAGTCAAAACATGTGGATTGGGATCTCTGTAAAGATCAGTAACTTCAAAACAAAAATCAAATCCCCAGTCAACAAATTAAAGGATCACATGACAGGACATAAGGTTTTATAACTTTTACTGCAACAAACGAGAAGCAACATTAACTAAATATTACTTTTGTAGGAAACCTACACCTTTAAAGTATCAGTGCAAAGTGATTATTCATTCCCGAGGGTTCAGTTCTTTTCCTTTCCCAATTTGGTAGCTGTTAACTGTTGAACTATCTTTCACGGTGAAAGATTGGCTAGTGAGCAGAAATCTGAGACTAGCATAAATAGGTAATTTTCAGGTTGGCAAGATGTAACAAATGGTGTGTCACAGGGATCAGTGCTGGGGAGCCAATCTTTTACAATTTATATCAATGACTTGGATGATGGGTCTGAAGGTATGATTGTTGAGTTTGCTGATGATGCAGGCAAAAAAGGAAAAGGAGGTGGTGTTGCACTGATAATAAGGGACGGCATCAGTACATTAATAAGGGAGGATCTCAGATCAGGAATACACAATGTGGAATCTGGGTGGAGCTAAGAAACAGCATGGGACGGGTTTGGTGCCAGAGGCACAGAGCTGCCTATTTACCCTGGCCACCCTGAGGAGGTTGTACAGTTGTTTACAGCACTGTTGGCCTGTCCGGACGGTGTTGCGCACGGAGGGTACAGCCTCTGCCACCTGCACCCAGGCACAATGAACGGTGGCAGCTGGCAGCCTCCTTCCCGGGCCGCGGTACAGGGTTGCCCACCTCTCCTCCACGGCGTCCAGCAGGGTCTGAAGCCCGGTGTCTGTAAAGCGGGGTGCCACTCTCCTCACTGCCACCTAGTTGGCTGGGATGGTGGGTGTGGAGTGAAGTGTGTTTCTGCAGCTTGTCAGCCTCCTGGGCATCAATCGTGAATCCAGCAAATCCGGCACCGTTTCTCATTGGAATGGATTGTGTTCCATGTGGTGCCGGTGCCAGTCATTGAATCGGACCAGGTGCGGCGCCAGTTTTGTCATCATAGAACTCGCAAATCCTGCCCCGGCATCAACACTTAGTCTCAGGAATGGAGAATTCAGCCAAAGAAATCTCCAGAATTAGAGATCCAAGGGAGAATGAGGAATTAAGGATGACGAAGATGCTGCATTGGAAAAATTAATGGGATTGAATATTGATAAGTCCCCAGGGCTTGATATTCTACATCCCAGAGAGTTGAAAGAGGTTGCTATAGAGATTGCGGATACATTGGTGATCATCTTCCACAATTCTAGGTAAACAAAGGACAACCGAGTGTATAAATCACATAACTTTATTCCACAAGCAGTAAAACAGTTACCCTTAAATTATCCCACTAATTACAGGCCCAAGATTCTCAATAGTACCCGAGCCGATGGACTCATTCGAGCTGCGGGTTCGATTCTGTATCTCAATCTCCTCTGGGTCCTCTTCCGAGAAGATGGGTCTCGCCGCTGCTTCTTTCCGTCTCTGGTCAGTCGTCTCGATTACCTCTGCGTGGAGTCTTCACTGCTGGGCGGTCCGAGGGTTCGATCATTATACCCTTTCTGTGTCCTTCCAGAATGTTCTCTGACCCCAGCCGATGAGGTCACAGGGTGGGTGTGGCACCACCCAATGGAGTTACTAATGGCCACTCAGCAGGACACCGGGAATCTGTCCACCGGAGTCCATTTCCCGGTGCATTGTTTGTTATGTAACTTTGTCTATTCAAAACAATCAATCGATGAATAGAGCCAATTATCTCTTGATTGGTGATTGATAGAGCAGAGCAGCTCCAGACATGTGCTGGCAGCTTGTCGGAGTTCAGTGTATTCAGGCTGGTTGCTGGAGCTGCTGTGGCTCCATTTAAAATGGCCAATTTTTAATTTAAAGTGTCTGATTTTATCGAGCCTAAAATACAGGCCACTGCACATTTTACCAGAGGACTATCCTATGGTGAGACATTGGGGAAACTGGGCCTGTATTCACAGTTGTCTGTGCTAGATTGGGAAAATACAATAAAAGCTATGATGATAGACAGGCAATCACAAGTATTTGAGGAATTGTTACATATTTACATAAAATATAGACTCCCTTAATAAACAAAAATCCAACAGAAGTTTTGCAACCGTGGCTAATAAGCAAAGTTAAAGATTGCATTAGATCAAAGGAAGAGGTTCATAAAGTGGCCAAAATCGTAGTAAGCCTGAGGATTGGGAACTTGGTCCTCCTTTGCTGAAAACCAAACCAAGAGACTGATAAAGAAAGAGAAAATAGAATATGTGAGCAAACAGGCGAGAAACATAAAAACCGACAGGAAAAGCTCCTCTAGGAATGTGAAAAGGAAAAGATTAGCAAAGACCAATGTGGGTCCATTCCAGGCAGAGACAGGAGAGTTTATAATGGGGAATAAGGAAATGGCAGAGAAACTAAACAATGTGTGTCTGTCTTCACGGAGGAAGATACAGAAATTTCCCCCAAACATGAGAACACCAAGGGACTGGTGAGAATGAGGAACTGAAAGAGATTGGTAATCGTGAAAAACTAGTACTGGAGAAATTAGTGTGGTTGAAAGTTAATAAATGGTATTTTTTCCATGTAAGGAATGATCTGTCTGGACTGTACGTAGAACAATACTTTTCACTGTACCTCAGTAAAAGTGGCAATAAAGAAATAATTCAGAAATCTCCAAAAGCTGATGCTCTACATCCCAGAGTGTTGAAAGAGGCGGCTGGAGAGATAGTGGATACATTGGTGATCATCTTTCACAATTCTATAGATTGCAAGGTGGTAAATGTAAGCCCACTATTTAAGGAGGGAGAGAGGAAACAGGGAACCACAGACCACAGGGGATGGCAGGACTGTCCTATGAATAGAAATTAGGGAAACTGGGCCTGTATTCACTAGAGTTTTGAAGAATGAGAGGTGATCTCACCAAAACTTCTAAGATACTGAAAGGAATAGACAGGCAGATGCAGGTGAGATGTTTCCCCTGGTTGGAGAGTCTGGAACCAGGGGACACAATTTCAAAATAAGGGGGAAGCCACTTAGGGCCGGTCTCGGAGGAGACATTTCTTTACTCAGAGGGTTGTGAATCTTTGGAATTCTCTACCCTAGAGGGCTGTGGGAGCTCAGTCATTGAGTGTGTTTAAAGCAGAGACTGACAGGTTTCTAACTACCAATAACACAGGGATATGGGGATAGTGTGGGGGAAAAGGCATTGAAGTGGATGATCAGCCATGATCGTATTGAATGGTGGAGCAGGCTCGACGGGCTGAATGGCCAACTCCTGCTCCTATGTTCCAATGATACAAAGATAGGTAGGAAAGTAAATTGTGAAGAGGACATAAGGAGGTTACAAAGGGATACAGATAGGTTAAGTGAATAGTGAAAAGATCTCCCCAATCGAGTATTATTTGGGAAAACATTATCCATTTTGGCAAAAAGAATAAAAAAGCTTATTATCTAAATGGTGAGAGATTGCAGAGCTCTGAGATTCAGAGGGATCTGGGTGTCCAAGAGCATGAATCACAAAAGGCGAGTATACAAGTACAGCAAGTAATTAGGAAAGCTAATAGAATGTTATTGTTTATTGTGAGGGGAATTGAATACAAAAGTAGGGAGGTTATGCTTCAGTTATGCAGGACATTGGTGAGACCACATCTGGAGCACTGTGTACAGTATTGCTCTCATTAAAGGCTGGACTTGTGTCCGGTGAAATTTAGGTGACTTGATTGAAGCTTAATCAATTTAGGTGACTTGATCCTGAGGGGCCTTGACCGGGTGGATGTGGAAAGGATATTTCCTCTTGTGGGAAAATCTAGAAATTGCAGTCACTTTAAAAGTAATAACTTGCCCATTTAAGGCAGAGGAGAACTTTTTCTCTCCAAGGGTTGAGAGTCTTTGGAACTCTCTTCCTCAAAGGGCAGTGGAAGCAGAGACTTTGAATATTTTTAAGGTAGTGCTGGATAAATTCTTCCAAGTAACAACATAGAACATAGAAAAATACAGCACAGAACAGACCCTTTGGCCCACGATGTTGTGCCGAACTTTTGTCCTAGATTCAGAACAAATTAATCTACACCCCATCATTCTACCGTAATCCATGTACCTATCCAATAGCAGCTTGAAGGTCCCTAATGTTTCCGACTCAACTACTTCCACAGGCAGTCCATTCCATGCCCCCACTATTCTCTGGGTAAAGAACCTACCTCTGACATCTCCCCTATATCTTCCACCATTCACCTTAAATTTATGTCCCCTTAGGTGAAAGGCTATCAGGGGATCAGTGGGAGGGTGGAGTTGAGGTTAAAGTCAGATCAGCCGTGAATTTATTGAATAGTGGAGCAGGCTCGAGGGGCCGAGTGGCCTACCCCTGCTCCTAATTCGTATGTTATCACATCCTTTATAAAAGATCGTAGCATTTTCCCGCCTACTGATGTCAGGCTAATGGGTCTGTGGTCCCCCGTTTTCTCTCTCCCTCCCTAAATAGTGGGGTTACATTTACCACCTTCCAATCTGCAGGAACCATTCCAGAATCTATAGAATTTTGAAAGATGATCACCAATGTATCCACAATCTCTACAGCCGCCTCTTTCAACACTCTGGGATGTAGAGCATTAGCTTTTGGGAATTTATTAACTTTGAACCGATACTACATTTTCACTAATACTAATCCTCGTGCTCACTGGACCCTTCGTTCTCTAGAGTAGTTTTTGGACAATTTCTGTATCTTCATCCGTGAAGACAGTTAGTTTCTCTGCCATTTCCTTATTCCCCATTATAAACTCTCCTGTCTCTGCCTGGAATGGACCCACATTGGCCTTTGCTAATCTTTTCCTTTTCACATTCCTGTAGAAGCTTTTCCAGTCAGTTTTTATGTTTCTCGCCAGTTTGCTCTCTATTCTATTTTCTCTTGATCAGTTTATTGGTCCTCCTTTGCTGAATTCTAAAACAAGTTCCCAGTCCTCAGGCTCACTACTATTTTTGCCACTTTATGAGCCTCTTCCTTTGATCTAATGGAATCTTTTCTTGTTCGCCGCGGTTGCATCACTTTTCTTGTCTCAGATTCCCTGAGAGAGAAAGAGAAGAGAGAACGAAATGCAGCCCTGGATGTAATTGAAGCAGAAACAATAACCGCAGAATCCATCACTGTGATCAATTGTGAACTTGTTGGTGTCTCAGCAGGGACGAGGAAACACAGAATCCCTTCCCACACTGAGAGCAGGTGAATGGCCTCTCCCCAGTGTGAACTCGCTGATGTGTCTGCAGGCTGCTAGACTGAGTGAATCCCTTCCCACACTGGGAGCAGGTGAACGGTCTCTCTCCAGTGTGAATTCGCTGGTGTGACTTCAGGCTGAATAACGCAGTGAATCCCTTTCCACACTGAGAGCAAATGAATGGCCTCTCACCGGTGTGAACTCGCTGGTGTTTCCTCAGATTGGATAACTCAGTGAATCCCATCCCACAATGAGAGCAGGTGAATGGCCTCTCCCCAGTGTGAATTCGCTGGTGTTTCCCGAGGTCGGGTAACTCAGTGAATCCCTTCCCACACTGAGAGCAGGTGAACGGCCTCTCCCCAGTGTGAAGGCGGCGGTGTGTCTGCAGACTGGATAAGCGAGTGAATCCCTTCGCACACTGAGAGCAGGTGAATGGCCTCTCCCCAGTGTGACTGCGTCGGTGAACTTCCAGCACAGATGGGACTCTGTATCCCTTCCCACAGTCCCCACATTTCCATCGTTTCTCCAGATTTTGTGTCTCCTCGTGTCTCTCCAGGTCAGACAATCCGTTGAAGCCTCGTCCACACACAGAACACGTGTACGGTCTCTCCCCGCTGTGAATGGTGTGATGTGTTTTCAGGCTGTGTAACTGGTTAAAGCTCTTTCCACAGTCAGTGCTCTGGAACACTCTCACTCGGGTGTGTGTGTCTCGGTGCTTTTCCAGTCACACTGACGTTTAAACTTTGTTGAAGTCAACAGGTCGGGCAAACATTTCTCATAGATTTAATGGTCGATGAACCGAGTGACTCTGTCAGATCCAGACGTGATGTTTGAGATTTCTGTCTGTAAATCCTCTCCTTTTAACATCCTGTAAAAGGGGTTTACAAAAGACATCACAGTCAGTACAGGATAGAAATTCAGAACAGATTATTTTAATATCTAAGGAACATTCTTTCCTCTCTCATTCCCCAAATCTGTAAATCTCCATCCCACACACTCTCCCTGCATTCTCACTCTGCTGTATCTAATATTCACCCTCCCAATTCTCCTGAAGGTGCTGATTCAGGCTGATTGACAGATCCATGCTCACTGCTTCCTGTCCTGATCACAGAGACCATAACAAATAGGAGCTGCAGTTGGCCATTCAGCCCATCAAGCCTACTCGACCATTCAATGAGATCATTGGCCGATCTACCTCAGCACCATTTTCCCACACTATTCCCCCATATCCTTCGATATCTTCAATATCGAGAAACTATCAATCTTGGCCATAAAATACTTGATGACGGAGGCTCCACAGTCCTCTGGAGTAGAGAATTCCAAAGCTTCACCACATTGACTTTAAATTAGTTGCTGGGGGGCAGTAGGGTAGCACAGTGGTTAGCATTGCTGCCCCTTAGCACCGAGGACCTGGGTTCAATCCTGGCCCCGGGTCACACTCCATGTCGAGTCTGCACATTCTCCCTGTGCCAGCATGGGTCTCACCCCCACAATGTAAAACGATGTGCAGAGTCGGTGAATTGGCCACACTAAATTGTCCCTTAATTGAAAAAAAAGAGTTGGTTACTCTAAAAAAAATTTTGAAGGACAAATAAGTTTCAGAGCCAGAGGTATAATTAAAGCATCATAAAAGGCGTGGGCTAATGGAATGTTGTTTGGATGAAGGGGATTCCCTGTAGAGTTAATTTGTTTCCAGCTTGGTAAGATGATGTCAGTACTGGGAGTATTCTTCGATTCAATTCGAATCAGCTCATCGCTCCATGGGAATCGGAAGACCGAAGAATAAGAACAACCACAAGCTATCAAGACAGAAGAAAAATCGTTCAGAGAGCTCCTGAAGTCTGATCAAGTAAAAGAGACTTTTAAATACAAAGTAATTTGTTAAGATTTTGTTAAAGCAAATAAAAGTAAGTGTGATTATAAATTAAAACCTGAAATAGTGGTTTATTTCAAATCTAAACCTGAAATAGTGGTTTACCCAGAAGACTCACCTATACATCCTCAGCAGATCCAGACCCTTAAAGGACATTGAGTGGTAAGTGAGTTAGAATTCTTTCTTGTAGATTTGGGATCCTATCATAACTTGAAATATAGTTTGAAATAGATTAGTTCCCATCTGGTATCAGCAATGGAGTCTAAGGGATAGAAGAACTTAGAGTGGCCAACTAGTTCAGAAGTTATAGGATAGAGTAATTCAGAAAGGATTAATATCTTTAGTCTCAATGAATGTTGAGCATAAAAATACAGTGTGGAGTTTGCACATTCTCCCCATGTCTGCGTGGGTTTTACCCCTGCAACATAAAGATGTGCAGGTTAGGTGGATTGGCCATGCTAAATTGCCCCTTAATTGTAAAAAAAAATAATTGAGTACTCTAAATTAAAAAAATAAATATTGAATACAGGAGTCGGGATGTCTTGTTGAAGTTGTACAAGACATTGGTAAGACAGCACATGGAATACTGTGTTCAGTTCTGGTCACCCGATTATGGGAAGGATATTGTTAAACTAGAAAGAGTGCAGAAGAGATTTACCATGGTGCTGCCAGGACTTGATGGTCTGAGTTATAAGGAGAGGCTGGGTGGGCTGGGACTTTTTCCCTGGAGTGTAGGAGGCTTCGGTGTGATCTTATAGAGGTCTATAAAATAATGAGAAGCATAGATAAGGTATATAGTCAACATCTTTTCCCTGAGGTAGAGGAGTCTAGAACTAGAGGGCATAGGTTTAAGGTGAGAGAAGAGAGATACAAAAGAGACCAGAGGGGAAATTTCTTCACACAGAGGGTGGTGAACATCTGGAACGGCTGCCAGAGGCAGTGGTAGAGGCGGGTACAATTTTGTCCTTTAAAAAGCAGTTAGACAGTTACATGGGCAGGGTGGGTATAGAGGGATATGGGCTAAATGCTGGCAAGTGGGACTAGCTTAGTGATAGAAACTGGGCGGCATGGACAAGCTGGGCCGAAGGGCCTGGTTCCAAGCTGTAAACATCTATAACTCCACCTGGAACAAAAAGAAACCTCACCTCAAGTTTGTTAAGCTCCAATCACCAGGAGCTAAGGGAGGGTTGGGTCTCCCAAAAATCAGGCTTCATCAATTGGCCTCTCATTTTTGGTTCATAAGGGATTGGGTTAGGATGGAGCCAACATTCATCTGGCTCAATACAGAAGCAGACCAGTCAGTTCTCCCTCTATCCAAAACTGGCATAGGCTGATTATGGAATGCATCTCCATGCAATTTATAATGTGTGAGTCATAGAATTTACAGTGCAGAAGGAGACCATTTGGCCCATCGAGTCTGCACCGGCTCCTGGAAAGAGCACCCCACTTAAGGCCACACCTCCACCCTCTCCCCGTAAAC